>NW_027286359.1:0-2500 GCF_022747635.1 Hetaerina americana
TTAATGGGAGGAGCTCTGGTATTCCTGTGTGGAGACTTCCGTCAAACTCTTCCTGTCATTCCAAAATCGACTCCAGCCGATGAAATTTATGCCTTTTAAAACATTCTGTTCTATGGAATCATGTCCAAGAAATTAGCCTTAAACAAAACATGCGAATCCTCTTAAGAGATGGGAATGCTCAAAATTTTGCAAATAAACTTTTGGAGATTGGAGAAGATAGATTAGTTATTGAAGCATCTGGTATGATAAAATTTTCATCAGATTTATGTGTATCGGTGAAAACTGTCCGCGATATGATACAAGCAGTCTATCCTAACGTTAATCAAAATTATAAAAATTTAGAATGGTTGATAGAAAGAGCCATTCTTGCTCCTAAGAACGATGATGTTAATGAAATTAACAAGGAGATACTAGCCATGCTGCCAGGAGACGTGATTGAATATAAATCGGTTGATACTGACGCTGACGAAGTGGATGCTGACGAAGCCGTCAATTATCCAACGGAATTCCTAAATCCACTTGATCCAGCTGGATTGCCACAACATCGCCTTATACTTAAAGTAGGATCTCCAATCATTTTATTGCGAAAATTAGATCCACCAAAACTCTGCAATGGGACACGATTGTGTGTGACAAAATTAATGAAAAATATAGTCCAGGCAGTCATTTTAACTGGAAAAGGAAAAGGTGAAATAATTTTTATTCCACGGATACCTCTAATCCCAACTGATCTTCCCTTCAACTTTAAAAGATTACAGTTTCCAGTCCGGCTAGCTTTTACAATTACCATTGATAAATCACAGGGACAGTCTTTAAAGTTTTGTGGTGTTGATCTAAGACCGCCATGTTTTAGCCACGGGCAACTTTATGTTGCTTGCTCCAGAGTAGGTTCGCCTAAAAATTTGTATATTCTTTCTCCTGGATATGAAACAAAAGATGTAGTTTATAAACAGGTGTTAAATAAAAAAGATTCTTAAATTTGTATGAAGTAATGTATTATTGTACTTTATAATTTGTTGTTTTTATTTATGTAGTATATTTATATTATTGTTTCTCCCTAACCCGTGCAAAGCCGGGTATTCAGCTAGTATATATATATATATATATATATATATATATATATATATATATTATATATATATATATAAATAGTGTTGGTTTGGTACGTGATGGTAGAGTTCATCGAGTTCTAAAGCTTAATATATCATGTGAAATTCACCCATTATCATGGAAAGGGGGGCAGTGCCTTTCCTTGTGGTTCCCAAGAATAGTCGATACCCGAAAAATCACATAGCTTGTGTTGAGTTGCGGGTGCCCAGAGAGGCTTTCCCCGGTAAGCGAACCCGGGCCCTTCGGTCAGTAGTCCATAGATCTACCCATGCACTACCGCATCCCCTTAATGTAAAAATACTTCTAATAATAAGACTCTTCCAAGAAAAGTTAAATGAGTAGCATTATTTTTTAAAAATTTTATCAGGAATCCTGAATGTTTAAATCCAATGCGTTAGAACATGTCGATTTCTTGAATCTTCATCCCGATGGCAGTACACCGGCCCCGCCTCCCCTGCCCCACCTCCCCGCCCCCAGCTCCCCCGCCCGTCCCTTCCCCCGGATCGCATTCTTCTCTCCGTCAATCTCTCCTCTCCTCCCCGACACCGCCCCTACATTTTCTCCGTGACCTAACCGCCACCTGGCCCGTCGGCCATGAGTTTGTTACTGTATGTAAATAAGGGACTCCTTCCAGTGGTTATCTACAATAGGCTGTCGGGAGAGATGATGGGTGGAAGGGGGAGAGACATTGATGGCCCCGTGCCCATCCGCCCCTCCCGCCACCGCCCCCGCCTCTCCATCCCCCCCCCCATCCATCCATCGGTCATCCGCTGCGGGGGGGAGGGGGGGCGTTCGCTCGCCCACTCGGACGACCACTCTCCGCTATGGGACGGACTCCCCGTGCCCCGCCGTGGGCGACTCCCAACGAAGGCGCCCGATAAACTGCACAGCAAAACCACTCAGATAACCCTTTAGGGGGGGAAGAGTAATTCAGGGGCCCAATCGCTGGGTGCCCGTCCCACCCCTGAACAATGCCTCATGTGCCCTCATCCGAGCGCCCGAGGGGCAATGCAGGAATAATGGAGACATCGAAGGGTGCTCTACTGTCAGGGTTATAAACGAGATACAATCTCACGGGTCCATATCTTAAGGATTCTTAACATCCTTATTCGCTCTTATCAATATTCGCGCACGTTTATGCAAGCCACTGATAGAACGAGAATTAAAAGAAAAGGCTTGCAAATACAGGTGGCAGAGTCCCTCAGATAATGACAACGTTGGTTTTACAAAATTTACATTGAACCGTAAGTATTAAAAGTGCTATAAAGTTACAACTATCAATGAGATAGCGGTTGTGTTTCGCAGTAATTGAGAATAACAGCCATTGGGAGAAACATAGCAACACCCATCCAAAACATGGCGAAATTAAAGAAATACCATCCATTTACGA
>NW_027286359.1:605000-852783 GCF_022747635.1 Hetaerina americana
TACTATTTTTAAAGCCCATTGGCATTTCTCCTCTCATATGCATATGACTTTTTTAATACACCCGAGGACATTGCCCTGCCGACCCCCTGCTGTCCCGTTTCCCCCGGTATCCCCAGTGTCAAATTCAGCCATGTGCAAGACGTCTCCCTGCATCGTATCATCGTCTTCTTCCGGTGCCCTGCCCTGTATTTCTCTCCTGCCACTAAAACTACATCGCGTTTCCCTCACCGTTCGTTAGATTGAATTTCATAACCATTGTAAGTCTTTACCTTTCTCCACTCATTGATTCTTCGCTCTTTCCTTCATTCAGTCAGTTAGTTTGCTCAAGATCGCCGACTTCCTTCGGTCTGCATATATTTTCACTTTTGAGTGTATTTCAAACTAATAAATCAACTTCATGCCTTAGCATATTTCTCCGACCAATACCGTGCGTTTAGAATTTCCCGTCCCCTCTTCGATTGCTTGCAGGGAATTTATCGTTGACTCACTTCCCTCCAGTATTTCTACCGGCAATTTGCGTTTCATCTTGTATTCTACATTTTTACCTTATTTCCGACAGCCCACTTCTCATGGTCATCATTTCATCGCATTTCAATACTCGACAATGAACATAATTAATCTCATGTTCGTTCGCAGGTTTCCAAGGCGATGAGTAGGTGATTTCCACATTTTTCGGGCTGCGTCCGCGTATGTCGTTTAAATTCACAACAGTTTCGCCAGCTATCCTGCTGGCGTCCTCAGGTCAAGGATGGAAAGAAGCTCGTTGTCCCGTCTTACATAGAGAAAATCCGGCGGCAATACCGGGAAATTTCTTCGGCTAGTCAGGGAATGTCCTCATATTTGCGCGGAATAATTCTTTTCCACGCACTGTGGAGTGGATATCCATCCTCTCTGTTAAGGTTTTCTGGCCTTTTAACGATTTCAATGGCCTCTCTGATTATCCTCGGGAAGTATTTTTCTTCTTTCGCTATTATTTTAGCGTCGTCGAACAGAATAGAGTGTCCGGGTTCACTGCAGGCGTGCTCAGCGATGGCCGATGCTCTAAACTGTTTGGCCTTGGTTGCTCTCTGATGTTCACTCAGGCGTGTTTTCAGCGCTCTGCATGTTACACCGATGTACCATTTGCCACAGGAGCATGGCACTTGGTACACGCCTTCAGATAACGGTGAACGGTGAAATTTCATCCTTGGGTCCGGGTAGGGTGTCAGCTATCTTGGTGACCCAGTTGAATCTGGTCACCACATCATGCTTCCTTAAAGCCCTCGCGATTCTTTCCGAGGTCCCTGCGATTAAGGGGCTGGTGACGTAAGCCTTCGGTTGTGGTCTGGAGTCTTCCTCCCTGTCAGGAACAGCGGTGGTTTGTCTCTTCTTTTCTTCCTTCTCGGTCCTTTTTTTGGATCATATGAGCGCTGTATCCATTCCTTTGCAGGGCATTTGTCAAGTGTTTCTTCTCGTTGGCAATAGAATCGGAGTCACATATTTTATATGTTCGGTTGACAAGTGTGTCTACCAGTGAGGTCTTCTGACTGGGATGGTGGTGCGATGCAGCATTAAGGTAGCGGTCGGTGTGAGTAGGCTTCCTGTATACTCTGTGTCCAAGCCTCTCATTCCCTTTATTTCTCTTCACCATGACGTCCAAGAAGGGCAGTTGATGATCCTTTTCCACCTCCACAGTGAATAGATTGTACGGCCTGCCCTCAATTCACAAGAAGGATGTACCTCTCCGATCGATTGTGAGCCAGATTGACGCTCCGACTTACCGACTCGCCAAGTACTTGGCGCGGTCCTGCCAGGGAGGAAGACTCCAGATCACAACCGAAGGCTTACGTCACCACCCCCTTAATCGCAGGGACCTCGGAAAGAATCGCGAGGGCTTCGGCATCTGCAGAGCTCTCCTTCTTCGGGAGATTTCATTTCACTGACCCCCTAACTTATTTACCACCAATAAAGCGAGAGCAAGTGCGCGGAAATGAGAGATCCTTGATTTCATCCGCGGTCTCCGAGACCAGAGAGTGATCGCGTACTTCGGAGGCTTTTGATGTGACTCGGAGAGTGAGACAGAATGAACAAGAGGGAGCATGAACAGCGTCAGACGAGTTGCAAAGAGTCTGAGCGATGGAGAGGGGTGTGGGGGGTGATATTTCGGAGATGCGCGCGGGGAAGAGGGCAGGAGGGAGAAATGGCGCATAATTTATTAGTGTCATAGGGGGTATCCCAGGCCCATTTCATTATTATTGTTGTTATATCTTCGACGAAGGGTTAAATGTAATAAGGGACTTTATGGTCTCAATTTCACCCAAATAAAGACGTCTATCTACAGGGTTCGTCCGGAAAATAAGTGTACTGACTCCTGGGCTGGGCGCGCCGCTCCAGGCGCGCCCAGCACTGCTCTGACGGGCTGCGATTGGAGGGGGGTATGTTGGCAAGCGACGCTGAAATAGGCAGTCGGCTCTGAGCTGTGGTGTAGTGAGGAGCTCTGTTAACGCGAACCTCCACGCTCGACCCACGTCACGGAACGCGATGCCGAAGTTTTTGGAGCAGCGTTATTCCATCAAATTTGCGGTAAAGCTTGGGAAATCGTCTACCGAAACTGTCGGTATGATTAACCAGGCTTACGGGGAGTCAGCCATGTCCAGAAACATGATCTTTCGGTGGCACAAGATGTTCGTGGAGGGCAGAGAAGAGGTCGACGACGAGTCTTCGACAGGTTCCCGATGATGCCTTCGTGGGAGCGTTCCAGGAATGGGAACGCCGCTGGAACAAGTGTATCGACTCACAAGGGTCCTATTTTGAGGAATATTAGCTTAAGATATGTAAAAGTGTAATACATTTTTTTTCCTAAGCTCAGTACACTTATTTTCCGGACGAACCCTGTATTTATCTATCTCGGATCTATAGATATGTTGATAATTAAAAAATGCTCATTCTAAACGTGTGCGTTTTCCCATGATATCTTCTATATCGACTCCTCCGCAGCCGTTCTTCTTGCTAGCCAACTCTCCCGCGGGTTGCTTGCTCTTTTCTATCCGGGCACTATCTTATTTGGGTTTGGGAATTTGGGTTTATTCCATGAAAATTTGTTTTCTATTTTCATTGTATTTTTGAAGTAATTCTGGAAGTATTTATTGAAATAATAACTCATTAAATGGTTTCTTCTTTGGTGACAGCAAAAAATATACCTTATACTATACAGCTTGTGCGATGCGTCGGCGCATGTTTCCATGGAGAGCGCGGGGGTGGGTGCGGAGAAACCTGTGAAGCAAGTATGACCGCTTGCACCGGGAAAACGAAAAACATTCCGTTCAAAATCCTTCGTACGCAATTTTTTAAACTTGAACAAGATGGATTGATCTGGAAGCGCAATAAATCGCTGAGCAGAATTGTCACTTAATACCATTTAGAATTTACTGCATTTGCACAAATTAGAGCCTGCCACTTTTACTTACTTATATCGTCGACTGAGGCGAACTCATTTGCCTTTTCTCATTGAAACTCATATGCTAACACTTTCACCCTTTCAGCTTCTTGCAACTGCCCTCCTCTCCTCCGTCGCTCCTCAATGGTTTCCCGAACCACACCCCCAAGTCTCCCTCCCCCGCCACCCGCCCCGCCTTCCCACCCGCATTGACCCATTGACCTCCGATTCGGACGTGACCATCCCTTCCCCGTTCGACCTCCAGCGCAGCCCAGCCTCAGAGCCTTCTCCTGTTTAACCCCCCCCCTCCCAACACCCTCCCCCCCCCCCCACCCGCCACTCCCTCCGTCTCCCAAGCGCCTCTTAAGTCCCACCGTCTATTTCTCCATTCGTTTCTAAACCTTGTACCAAACCTTTTACTTTTCTCTAAATCTTAAAAATCTCTCTATGAAGACTTTTTATAAAAGTGTTCCTTTAATTCCCTTTAGCTGGCTGCACCAAGGGATTCTTGAATTCTATTCACTCTCGCCTCATAGATTCGCAGGAACGGGGTCGCAGGGAGGATGGACCGCCCCCCCCCGGTGGTCCAGTTGCGAGCTAACATTAATCCCCCCCCCCTGAATTCAGGCTCCATACTTTTATGAAATGGAATCATGAAATGAATTATTAAATTCGATGCCACTTCTGAATGACCGTTGCACAGCGAATGGAGTCGTCAGTCGTCTTTGATCCACCCGACTGAGAATGCAGTTCTCACAAAAGCGGAGGAAGGGGAATGGTGTAGAGGTAGGCGATGCGAATGTTCCCGTGCTGCAGGTGACCGCGCATTGCGAGCACGGGCACTGGAAATGGCGGCGGAGTACACACGCTAGTACATAAAAACGTTCCATCCTCCATGTATCACGACCACTTGATAAACAGGGTGCATTCCGAAAGTAATACAATTAAACTTTTCTTGCCGCTTCTATTATTCAAAGTGGGATCAAACTTCTTGGAGTAGGTTATGGGGACGCTAAGCTTTACTGCAAAACCGGCCTCAGTGCTCTCCAAGTTGCCTACTGAGTGGATGTGCTGGATAGACTCCGAAAAAGGGTCATCAGAACGAGAAAAGATATCTCCGCTACCTGGCAACTTCATCACGACAACGCGCTACGAGTCCGCGAATTCCTGGCCAAACACCAGGTGCCAACGCCGCCCCACCCCCCCTATAGCCCTGACGTCGCCCCAGTAAACTTCTTTTGTTCCCTAGGATTAAGGCACCCCTGAAAGGAACCCGTCTTTCGTCTGTAGAAGAGATCCAATCAGCCGTGACGGAGAACCTGCGAGAGGTCCCCGAAGACGCCTTCCAGAGCGCGTACCGGTCATGGCAGAGTCGCTGGAAAAAATTTGTAGAGGCCCAAGGACAGTACTGTGAAGAATTTTAAGTGTTTTTACAAATCTATCCAATAAATTACTTTTAAAGAATAATTGTTACTTCTGGAACGCTCCCTCTACACCCAACTATGAATCCATAGTTTGCAGCCATTGCCTCAGCTGGTCGACAATGATTACCAGATGTGTTAGAGCACTTGCCATATTTTTTTTATATAACCCTTATTTTTATTACATGTGATACAAAGAATGATAGACAATCAATTGAGCATACAATTACAGATACTCTTTATTATATACTATAGGTCTTCATGATATACAATACTCGTAGTAGCATAATTTAAAATTTTATAAATAGAATACTCCTTCTGGTCCTGCTAAGCCAGTTTTTATTTAATTTATTGCATTGAACTGCTTGTTAGTTGTAGTAATATGGTTGTTAGAGGTGTTGACCGACAGCAGAGGTCATTTGCGCCAGAATGGATTAATGTGGGAGTAATGTGGAACGCTTTCAATGGTAGCGTTTTCAGGGAATGGAGGAAGGGTGGAAGGAAACCCGACGCCGGCTTCAGCCTACTTTAATAACGAAAGGAACCAAGGGGTCACACACAGTTTACCGTCTCATCCGAAGAATGGCGCACCCACTTCAAAGGGATCGGGATACCACTGAAAACCCCTCGGGACTCGAACCCGTACTCTCGGGGTGGGAAGCCTAGCTGTACCGTAGCCACCGCACCTTCCTATCCCCCGGATAGCACTGAGGGAATTGTGAAACAATTCTTGACTTTTGGGAAATGGTCCTTCCGGGTACAATATAATTCAAGAGGCGCATGATTTCAATTTAATTAAAATGTGTCTCTGAGGCGAAATTGCGCTGTTCTCTCATTAGTTGCCCTGGAAAGAATCAAACTGGTTTATTTGGCTCAATTAGAAGATCTCTTACGCAAAGAAGTACAGGACCGATGGACATTTTTATTTCAAAACTAAATTGCTGCATATTCTCATATTTAGTTTTTACGTCTGTGATTTTCATTAACTTTGTGAACAGACCTTCACTTTATAATGCTAATTTGTGCAAACATTTAGTTCCAGCTTATTGAAAGCTGTTCGTTGTTTCTTATTCCGCAGTAAAATTGAATCAACACGTCCGAAAAACTATATCTGCCAATAAAAAGGCTCAAATAAATGTGAACGATTAGATAAACATTAGAAATTATAGAGGTCTAGAAATGGCAAAGTAGGCAGCTACTTTTCCGTAATTCAATGGGCAACGCGGGCTCCGAAAGCTATTAGGCACACAAATGGTACCGCGTACTATACGACATAGTATTTTACCTTTTCAAATACTTCTAAATCAATTCCGAGACTCATTTCTTTATTTTTCTAGCGTAATTTTAAACTAAATAGAACGATCCGTAACTCACGAATAGTTTATATTCGTATTCATTATGTATTCGTTGGAGAGGCTTTTCCCTTTCGAAAGACAAGTGGTAACCGCTTGCCATTAGGACTGACTGTTTTTCATTTAACATATAATTTCCCTTGGAATGATAAAATAGTCCACATTCCAAGGAAAACTAAATGCTATCAAGCGACAAGCAACCTATTAGTGATAGGTAATCATGTAAATACCCGTTGCTCACTCGACGTCGGTCGTTTCAATCGCCGTCAACCGCCCGCTTGGAGTACTCCACGCCATTTCCAAAATCGTGAAATGACCGACACTCTTTAAACTCTCCTCTAACCCTTCTGGAAATTGAAACGCCTCGTTAATAAACTTTGACCACAGTGGAACAAAAAGAACGGCCCTTGAAATAAAAATGATGAATAAATTCATTCTTCAAGTTAAAACAATTGAATTTCTCCGCGCCATGTTTGGCGAAATATTAAAATTGAAAAAGCAAAATTAACTGCATTGACTGACTGGCGAGAAGCGAAAGGCATCTCCTTCGCTCGCCTCTTCCATCGCCCACAAATCTATTCCCACGCACGCACGCATTGCATTGCTCACCCACGAAGCACCCGCAGTGGACATGCTACGTGTCCCGGGAAGGAAAACGCCAAGGCGCGCACTTCGATCAGCTCCGTCAGCAATCAGCCGTCGTACTCAGGGGTATAAACCATCTAGTATTGTCGAAAATTCGCGCGACATTAATTCTAAATTTTGTAGACTGACTTCCTGTCACCGGGAACAGTTTTCTATCCCTCCTGCCTCCGGGACTAAGATCCTTCCGCTACCCATGAAACATTTCTAAATCACAAATCCTTATTTTCCTTCATTTCACCAAATTAACCCCTACCTCACGAAATGGATCATCCATTTTGTTTCCCGTAATCCCGCTTTCTGAAACGACATAGCTAATCATGAGCGTAATTAAAACCTAAAATCACAGAGTAAGAACTCTTAAAAGCGAACCCGGGTCGGGAGGCGAGAAAGGAGGAGGAAGCGCCGGCCGAAGGCCGAAACATTCACCTCCCACGGCGTAAACATCGGTCGCTCTCGCCGGGATTCGAAACCAGATCCCAGGCCGAGCGCCTTAAGCAACGAAGGCGATTTTGGAGGCGCTGTGCGTTTGCGGAGAGCACTGGAGATGCCTCGATGGGACCCGGGTTCACATTCCAGTCACGGCAAATGAAACTGTACGCATTTTTCGATGCTCGTCAGCGGACGACTGCGTCAAAGTGACCGACGTGGCATCTCCCACAGTTCTCGACGTGCGCAACGCTGTCTGACGTGCTCTTGCCTCCCACTGCCAGTTTGCGGCCTGACCTTAGGAAGCGTGAGTGTCCTCGGAAGATGAGCAAGTAGCATGCGGAGCGAGGGCGTGGCGATCGTGCCCCGGGCGGGATGGAAACTCACCGGTCTAAGTATTCCGCTCCACCGCACCCGATATCAATGTGGGTGACGTCCGTGGGAACAGGGCCGCGAGAGCAGAGGGCCGAGGGGGCGTGGAACGGCCGCGCCCCACCGCCCCGGCGGCAACCCTTTGGGAGGGTACCCTGCAGGTGGGGGGGGGAGGGGAGACGGGTGAGTACTATACGCGGGGTGCCCCGGGCGTCCAACTGAGAGAGAGAGTCTAACCGCACCAAGGTACCTCCCGTAACTCCACGCGGGAAGGGGTGGGGGCGGGAGGGGGGCGGAGATGCCTTTTGCGGCCTCGCTACCGTCACGGGGGGGAGGGAAAGGGGTGGGGGGGGGTAAGAGCCGTGGCGTGATTTAAAGGCATCGAAATCACGTTCTCCTGAGGTTGGCGCGGTTCGTGGGCCGGGCCCCACGCACGGGGGCCGCCCCGCGGACGTGACCGCCCACCCCCACTCACACCTCGCACGTGATGCCCCGCGCGGGCATCCGGGGCCTGCGAATTAGCATCGCGGAGAGTAATGAAACGAGGCAGTGGGAAAGAGGGAAAGTCAACGTGCACAGAGACAGGACTCTCCCGCCGAAGAAACGAACGCCTCGAGTCACAATACACTCGGTCAATGGAAATCTACTGGATAGGCGAGGGGAGGAGAAATGGGGCGGAGCAGGGGCGAATGGGGCGAGGGAGCAGCGATGGATCGGGACAGGCTGGAATCGAAGGGTGGGCTGCAGATTGGAGGGCGGGCTGCAGTGGATCGAAATAACCGCAATACGAGGAAGCCAGAGGGATCTGCGGATCAACAACATTAAGGGGAGACCTACGCACAGCGAATACTATCTTCGATTCCCCAGTAACCCGCTGTCCTAGAACATCTACTATTGTATTTACGATTCCAGGTGTGGTTTCTCCTCTCCATCCTCCATTTGCACCCTTCCCTAGGCTTGCTCATTGCCCTTCTCCATTTCTCCCTCATCATTCTCAGCCTCCAGCATCGAGCACTAACATCCTTCTCCCGTTCGCTTAGCCCGCGGTCCAGTCCCGTTCCGATGAATTCTCCATGATCGTGTCTTCTAAGAGAAATCTAGTCGTCGTTTCATCAGAAACGCCTTCTTTGCTCGAGCCTCCGATTTGCCCTTCGAAATTCTTCCGATCCATTCACGTCGCTTCCCGAGTCGATCGGGTGGTCGACAGATTCTCGCACATTCTAATTCGTGATTTCTCTTCTCGGAGTCCAAAAGCTGCTTCCGGCGGCGGTCCTCTTTCGCGTGCTATTGGCTTCAAGTCTCCTCTCGTTTGATTTCAGTGCGCGTCCTCGCAAATCAGAATGGGGTCCCAGGATGTCGAAAGACCAACTGGGCGATCGCTTGATCATTGTGCACTTCTTGGTTCAAATTAATGGATTCCGCGATTTCGGATACAGGTTTTGTGGAGGCGAAAGGAAAAGAGGTCAGCCCTCCTCCGACTCGACCTCTTGAGTGTTGAGGGCAATTGACGGGTTCATTGGTGGCCGAGACGCGGTTGCGACACTTGGCCACCTCTCGGACGAACCCAAATGGAAGGAAGAAGGCGTCGAGTCTTAAGACTTCGACAAGGAACGATGCCAGTGGTGAGGATTCCAAACGGATGAAGAAGAAGAGTTCATCCCTGAGTTCATTTCTGATTGATTTCCCTTCGCAGCTTACACTCAGCCTTAACGAAATCGAATCGAAGAAGTGGGGTGTGTATGTGTCGGCACGGTACCATCCCGGCCCACACGGACAACTCACGTTCACCTACAACTGCATTTTGGCACAAAGGGCAGTAGTCGCGTCGCAGGCAGCTTGCTGCACACCCTCGGGGAAGCCCACTGGATGCGTGCCGTCGGGGGTGCGGCCGATGGAGGGTGGACGGTAGCAACGTGGCTGCAGGTAGGAGGCCCAGGGGATGGTTCGTTCCAGCCAGAACGCAAAAATGGACCTTCTGATCGGCACTGCAAGGAGGGACAATGGGGCACTAGGTCTCTTGGAAGCTGGGAAGGGGGGGAGGCATCACCGGATTGAAGCGGACTGGTAGAATGGAAGACAATGACCCGCAGTGCAAGCGTCGGGTGATGTTACGTATTTTTGGGATAATAATTGAGAAACGGCGTCCGGTGTGACTATTTGGCGACGTCTATGATTCACTCCAGTCCTCTTGAATCCAGAAACCGCCGAGTGGTGTGGGAGGGGGACGGGACGGGGCAGCGCGGCCGGTTGGGGTCGAGGTGGGCGACGGAATCCGTGACCCTGGTCTGCCTGCGACATTCCTTGGTCCATGCGCCCACTATTTTCCGTCACTTCTTGGGATCATTTTATCCTCATTAACATGGAGATTATAAGCCGAATTATATATCACACGTAAAAAGTACTCCTTGTCCAACAACATTTAAGTTGCAATTACGAAATGACATCCCCATGATGTCTGAAAACATGCAGTGGATAAAAAAAAACAGAAAATGAATGCACAACTCTGCGCCGAAACGTTGGAAGAGAACTCAAGGAATCATGGCCACCAGAGGATGGATATGTTTGGTGTTTGGGAAGCAGATTAGTGAGAGATGGAAAACTCAAATAGCATGAATGGCTGGGCTATTATCGCGAGAGATACTAGCAGTAGTATTCAGGGAAGGCGACCGACAGCTGAGGTCATTTACGCCATTAGGGGTGGACAGGAAAGGATGAAGGGTAGAGAGAAACCCGGCGTCGGCATTAGCCTACTCTTGTCGAAAGGCGCCAAGGAGTCCGCAGTTTAACGACCCATCCTATGGATGGCGTATCATTCAAAGTACTCTCCACAAAGCACCTCGTAGGGATCGGGATACAACTTAAAATTATCTACCGCCATCGGGATTCGAACCCGGGCCCTCTCGTTATGAAGCCTGTGCCATAGTCACCGCACCATCCCGACCTCCTCTCAAATGTTTCTCCGCTTTCACAACCCTAATATCTTCACTGATGGACCCCTATTCATTCTGTGTTCGGCGTCAATACTTAAGGTTAAGGTTCAGCTTGCCCTAATTGCAACACTCTTCTCTGTAACTTTTTCCTTAATCTTTCATTTCCTCTGAGTTGTCATCACTTTCATCTTGATGCAATTTACCTTAATCCTATGCTTTCCAGACTTATTCAGTAGTTCACTCTGCAATGTTTAATTTATATGGTTGAATATATAAATATCAATCATTTACCAAATTAACAGCATTAATCAGCTCCCCATCCAATTTCACGTCAGTCTCCAGGCATGCCTTCGGATACCATTTCCTCCACAAACTAGGTGAAATTCCCGGATGATAATGAAATTTTGTCATATTCCATTTACTGCCTATTACTGCCCATCCCAATTCTTCCGGCGCTACCAGCAACCCGTACAGCCGGACACGCACACGTTTCTCGTTTGAAGCACACTTCTCCACTCTGTGACTCTCTGCCATAAATACGTTCGTTAATTGCGTCACATTATACTTTACCGACCGTATTCATTAAACCCAGGAAGCGAAAAAAATAATTCATTCATATAGTTTTTGGCATTCCTGGCTATAATTGTACTGTTTTGACATCGCGCGTACTAGTTCGCCATCTACAACCAAGCTAATCTCTGCCTAAATGCTCCTTTTCTCCATTATTTTGATGGATCGACGTTAATGCTAGCTCTCCTGAGCTCGAACCCGTGGTCTTTGGACCGTCTTCGTCGGTAAAGCAGGTTTTCCCTTTTTTCAAGATTGGATTATCATTGATTTAACCAATTCTTCTAAATTCCAAAGAAACTGCGGGAGAAGTCGCAAGAGTAACTTTTAACGGAGTCATCCGCTAATGTGCATTTCAATGCAACAATTTCAGAGTGTAAAAATCATTAGCCTTGTTCCTTTAAAAGCCCCAAAATTTCAGAGTTTAAGAGGCCAATTCTTCTAATTTCTATGTTCAAAAATCAGCCATTAAAATCCTTCCGTTTTTTGATGAAACCTCGCCTCAATTTGCTGGGATGCCGTCTATTTCCACTGGCTTGTTTGCCTAGATTTTTCCACCTAATTATCTATCATTCATAGATCTAAGTAAGCTGTTCTCACCGTCGTCTCAAATTTCCCTTTCTTTACCCAGATTCAATTGTCTATTATTTTTACAAAAATATTTTGAATGCACATTTTCGTTAAACTCCAGTTTTTCATCTCTGCCGGATTGATTTTGATATTTTCTCTGCTGATTCTGCAATACGTAATGGAATATCGGGGCTGTGAATTCCTCTCTTTATTTCTGACAGTCCTTTCACCTTTCTCTGTGACGAACAAACTTTCTGAACCTTGTTTATTTCATCCGTCGTGATATTCACTTCTTTCGTCATATTTCACGTTCACTTTCGTTCATTTCCCTCTCTTATCTATCTATTTCGTCATATTTCCAGACACCACGATTTTTTAATTTTTTCCTCTTTACCGTACCGATTGCTTCTTTGCAGATTTTGCTTTCTTCCTTCTTCCCCTTGCTTCTTTCTCAGGTAAACACCATCTTTCCCTCATTGAGCATTTTCTCAAAGACTCCTGGTTCTATTCAGGAAGTTCTCTCGGGTTTCCCACCGGGTCAGCGTGGTGTGCACCGACGTTTCGACGGCTAACTCTGCCATCGTCTTCAGGGTGAAGTGCAGAGCAATGAATTCGCCATGTATTTATACCCTGTCGTAGGGTCAGGTGTCCTCCGATTGGTCCGATGTGTTCCCAAGTGCCGAGCCGCCCCGGTGACGTCTCGTACTTTCAATTTTTCTCAGCACAGGTCTCCACGTGCTGCTGATCTGGAAGCCAGTGTCCCTGTTGAAGGTATTCTGTCCTTCCAGTCGGATTTCCACGGCTTCCTTCGCCACTCGGTCCCAGTAGCCGTTCGTGTGACAAAGTCTTTTGGTGCTCCCCCAGTCAATCCGATGACCATGCGTGATGCTGTGTTCGGCGACTGCAGACTTCTCAGGGTAATGGAGTCTGATGCATCGCTCATGCTCCGTTAGTCGCTTTTCAATTGTGCGGCCAGTCTCCCCGATGTATACCTGGCCGCACTCACACGGGATCCGGTATACCCCCGGCGCCTTCAAACCACGTTCGTCTTTTGCCGTGCCAAGGAAGTTCTTCAATTTTCCTTGTGGCTTGTGGATGGTTTCCACTTTATGTTTCCTTAGTATCCTGGAGATCTTATGGGATACCGTGGAAACAAAGGGGATGCTGACCCTGGCAACGGGTTTTTCTCTTTCCTCTCTCTGACGGTCGTTTCTGGTGAAGGCCCTTTTAAGGGCCAAATTGACCTCCCGGCTTGTGTATCCATTCTGAAGGAAAGTATTTTTCAGGTGATGAACTTCTGCCTCCAAACCTTCCTGGTCTGACACGCATTTTGCCCGGTGGATGAGCGTTGACATAACCCCTCGTTTTTGGGCAGGGTGATGGTGGCTTGTCCCGTTCAAATAGAGATTGGTGTGGGTAGGCTTCCTATACACCTTGTGGCCTAAGCTCCCGTCCGCTTTCCTTTCAATTAGGATATCCAGGAAGGGCAGCCGACCGTTGCTCTCAATCTCCATGGTGAACTGGATGCTGGGATGAATGCTATTCATGTGGCCAAGGAAGTTGGTGATGGTGTCCGGTCCGTGCGGCCATATGATGAAGGTATCGTCCACATACCTGAAGAAATGCCTCGGTTTTAGTGGGGCCGTTCTAAGTGCCCTCTCTTCGAACTCCTCCATGTAGAAATTGGCAATCGCCGGAGACAATGGAGAGCCCATGGGGACGCCTTCCACTTGCTCGTAAAACTTCTTTTGGTATTGAAAATACGTCGAGGTCAGCACGTGGCGAAAGAGATCCACGATTTTGCTGTCAAACTTCTCTTCCAGCAGCAGTATGGTGTCCTTCACCGGAATCTTAGTAAATTAGGACACAACGTCGAAACTTACAAGAATGTCATGCTGATCCAGCTTAATGGTCCGTAGCGTCTGGACGAACTCTGCGGAGTTTTTGATGTGGTGCTCACACGACCCCACGTAAGGTGCAAGGACACCCGTCAGGTACCTCGCCAGATGGTATGTTGGAGCCCCAATGGCACTCACAATGGGTCTTATGGGAGTACCCTCCTTATGGATCTTGGGTAGACCGTATAATCTTGGTGGAACAGGCGCCTGTGGCACCAGGCTGCTATTCCTCTCTGACGTTGGCAAAGATTTCTTGACGAGGGCAATCGTTTTCCTTACAATGGAGTCCGTGGGATCCCGGGGTATGGTCCGGTAGGTTGGATCATGGAGGAGCTCTTGGATTTTTCTGTGGTAGTCCTCAGCATTCAGCAGTACAGTGGCATTACCCTTGTCTGCTGGCAGGACCGTAATGGCAATGTTTAACTTGTAATTCACGAGCGGTACGGAGAATGCAATGAAGTGGGCATCCCCCGGGAGGCCCTCCGTCAGGCGAGGCAGTGAGCGGGGCGCCGAAGAGAAGGACCGTCGCCTTCGGAGAGTGCCTGAATCCGCGGAGAGCATTCCATCGGAGCCGTGTGCCCATTGCAATCGGAGCTGTAAGCGCAGCCCTCCCTACCCCCCCCCCCTGGTGACGGGTGCCCTCAGGAGCGACCCTGGGAACTCAGCGTGGGAGCTCACACGAAATGCCTCGCACCCACGTGCCGCTGCGGGTGCCGCGCACTCGATTGACAAGGGCGTGTCACCTCTTGGCACCCAGTCTCCACGTCGTCACAAGAGTCACTGGCTATTAAGTAATCCATTGAAATTTGGCACATTTAAATATCTCGTCCCATAATCGAGTTTATTATAAATATGATATCCTTTAAATTATTTTCTGTATTTTCTCCCATGAAATATAAAATATAATTTCTTACGGGTTTAATACTCTTTGGAGAATTTTTATCCAAAGTATTTTCTGGAAAACATACTCGAATTTATTTTTCGCGAAGGTAATAAAAAAATATTATGGTGTTGCAAGGGTTATGCGTCAGCACAATCAAACTCTTGGAAACCACCGCCGCGACCACCGGCTAATCAGTCCGGGGACTGATACCGGGAGAACGTTGTGAGTCAGGAGCGGAGTCACGAGTGATTCCCCCGGCCCTGCCGTGCGTCACAAGAGAGACTACCCTTTGTACCCTGAGCTCCGATAAAAGGGTGACCATCCTCGGCAGACGGGTGGCCCGCCAGTGTGATCCTGATCGCCCATAACCTCGGACCAGCCGTGCTCCGCTCGGAATTCGGTCCACGCCCGCTCCCTATCCCCGCTTCCCCGGACCAGCCTCTCTACGTAAGGGTTCGGTCCCTTCCTCACCGATACCTCCAGACCAGCTCGCTCGAGTTACCGGTCTACATCCCATCCCCCGGCCGGTTCCTTCCGACGACTCGACGCCGACGACGCCTCTGGTCACCCTTCAGCCCGGTCAATCCTCTTGTCCTCCTGTAAGTACCTACCCAAGTCTTCCCTTCACTTCCTACTCTCTCGCGGCATTGTCTCATGAGCTGTGTACCGCCATACTGTCAAACCTTCTGTTACGCACATAAAAATACCCGTACCGAAGACCGCTCTTGTTATTTAATTAATACCCTCAACCCTTGTTGTCGCGGATTCGGAGCGCTGCGACATCAACTGGTGTCAGGTGTGGGGTTGACGGTGTAAGTTTAGCTCCGAAACCTTTTCATTTGAACAGCCATTAAATCCTTTAATCGAGAGCGGTCAATAGCACTTGTTCAAAGTATTCATATCTTGCCTTAACCTATTGTGTGAAGCCTTGATTGGTTATCTCTTTATTATTTATTTTGTGCTATACGTTATATAATTTCTTGCCATGGCCTGGTTGAGCTGTTTTCCCCCATTCCCGTCTATGTCTTCTGTGGAAGCGTCCCCCCGAGTAAATCAAGCTTTAATCGAAATGGACCCTTGCGTTAATACAATAACTCCATCCGCAAATGGCTCTTGTAACGAGGCAAGAGTCACTCCTCACCCGCCAGCCTTAGGTGCGCACGTTTACTTCGTGCCTGGTTTTAGCGGAGAAGACGATGTTTCCGTGGAAAAATTTTTAGAATGCGTAAAACTCACTAGTCATCTTTGTTCGTGGAGTGAATCTCAGACACTTTGCATCGCTCGTTTGCGTCTCAATGGATCTGCCGCAGATTTTGTTGCCGCCAATCCCCATGTCCTTGATAATTTCGAAAATTTCTCAACTTATCTTACGCGAAGGTTTTCGTCTCGGGTATCACCTCTGTTATTAGAGCGTACATTCACCAACTGCGTGCAGCAGCCTCTCGAGGGCGTGTCGGCCTATGCCACAAGGCTTAGGAAAATAGCTCGCCAATTGCAGGGAACACTCAAGGATCCTAATTTGGAAGGAACACGAGCAATGATAGAAAATCGGCTTTTGTCGCAATTTTTGCTGGGATTACGGGAAGAAATAGGACGTTTTGTGTTGGTACGAAATCCTAAGTGTATCTTGGAAGCAGAAGAATTTGCACTAAGTGAGGAATCTAACGTTAGGAATTATGCCAGTAAATCTATGATCAATTCTCTCCAAATTCCGCAAGATAATGCAGCGCCGCCATGGTTCTCTTCGATGACAATTAAAAATTCATCTCAGACAGAATTTAGGGAACCGAGTCGTTGTTCTTGCCCCAACCAAATCAATTCCCTACGGTGCTCCGCTACCAGCAACCCTCCTGCTCCCATCACCGCTCCCAGCACAGGATGGTCTCGCGGTAGCGATGTCACAAACGCGGACAGAAAATGTTACTCCTGTGGACGAGTGGGCCACATAGCTCGTTATTGTAGATCAAACCAAAGAAATTGCTTCAACTGTGGAGAAACTGGCCATCCCTCCAGGAATTGTCCTCTGTTATGTTGCGGTCTTTGCAAGCAATCGGGTCACCGCCCTCTAGAATGCCCTACTAAATCCAATAATTCCAGTCAGGGAAATGGATCGGCCCCGACCCAGGGGTCGGGGACGAAGTAATTTTGGCCATTTCTCCCGCGAGCGGGATCATGGTTCGAGTGGAGGTACTGGGCAAAAGCTATTGGTTCCTCGTGGATACCGGTGCTGCCGTCACAATAATTCATCAGAAGGTATTCCCGTTTGGCGAGTTGGAAATATCACCCTACGATCGCCCAGTAAGGAGTGCTTCCGGTCACGCACTATCAATAATCGGCCAAAGTTGCGTAAAATTTGTTATGGACAGAATCCAGTACCCTCACGACACATTAATAGCAGATCTCGGAGTAACTCCGTACGAGGGAATCATCGGGCTAGATTTTATGAAAAAATATGGTAGTAGCATATCCTTAACGCACGAGACCATGAAGGTGAATGAAAACCACGAAGTAAAATTAGAATCCAGACCTTCCGCGGCAGCCGACGTAGATCTTATCTCCTTTGGTGACAATGAGCCTGGAAATGACCAGTTAAATACGAGATCAACATATTCTTCAGGAGAATCTCACACCTCAAGAAGAGTAGAGGGAAAATGCGACGAGAGAGAGACAGGCGATGATTGGGTCGTGCCGTCAGTTGCGAAACGTTTTGAATTTTTGGGCAATGACGATGACTTGGGGCAGACCGTAGTCTCTCTTCCTACAGAAAAACATTCTAAGTCCGTATTCGGTTCAGAGGAGACTCGCTTAGAGGGAAAATGCGACGAGAGAGAGACAGGCGATGATTGGGCCGTGCCGTCAGTTGCGAAACGTTTTGAATTTTTGGGCAATGACGATGACTTGGGGCAGACCGTAGTCTCTCTTCCTACAGAAAAACATTCTAAGTCCGTATTCGGTTCAGAGGAGCCTCGCTTAGAGGGAAAATGCGACGAGAGAGAGACAGGCGATGATTGGGCCGTGCCGTCAGTTGCGAAACGTTTTGAATTTTTGGGCGATGACGATGACTTGGGGCAGACCGTAGTCTCTCTTCCTACAGAAAAACATTCTAAGTCCGTATTCGGTTCAGAGGAGACTCGCTTAGAGGGAAAATGCGACGAGAGAGAGACAGGCGATGATTGGGCCGTGCCGTCAGTTGCGAAACGTTTTGAATTTTTGGGCAATGACGATGACTTGGGGCAGACCGTAGTCTCTCTTCCTACAGAAAAACATTCTAAGTCCGTATTCGGTTCAGAGGAGACTCGCTTAGAGGGAAAATGCGACGAGAGAGAGACAGGCGATGATTGGGTCGTGCCGTCAGTTGCGAAACGTTTTGAATTTTTGGGCAATGACGATGACTTGGGGCAGACCGTAGCCTCTCTTTCCACAGAAAAACATTCTAAGTCCGTATTCGGTTCAGAGGAGACTCGCTTAGAGGGAAAATGCGACGAGAGAGAGACAGGCGATGATTGGGCCGTGCCGTCAGTTGCGAAACGTTTTGAATTTTTGGGCAATGACGATGACTTGGGGCAGACCGTAGTCTCTCTTCCTACAGAAAAACATTCTAAGTCCGTATTCGGTTCAGAGGAGCCTCGCTTAGAGGGAAAATGCGACGAGAGAGAGACAGGCGATGATTGGGCCGTGCCGTCAG
The DNA here is from genome assembly GCF_022747635.1 of Hetaerina americana. Taxonomy (NCBI): domain Eukaryota; kingdom Metazoa; phylum Arthropoda; class Insecta; order Odonata; family Calopterygidae; genus Hetaerina; species Hetaerina americana. The sequence continues at coordinate 623,165 of NW_027286359.1, forward strand.
TTGCGAAACGTTTTGAATTTTTGGGCGATGACGATGACTTGGGGCAGACCGTAGTCTCTCTTCCTACAGAAAAACATTCTAAGTCCGTATTCGGTTCAGAGGAGACTCGCTTAGAGGGAAAATGCGACGAGAGAGAGACAGGCGATGATTGGGTCGTGCCGTCAGTTGCGAAACGTTTTGAATTTTTGGGCAATGACGATGACTTGGGGCAGACCGTAGTCTCTCTTCCTACAGAAAAACATTCTAAGTCCGTATTCGGTTCAGAGGAGACTCGCTTAGAGGGAAAATGCGACGAGAGAGAGACAGGCGATGATTGGGTCGTGCCGTCAGTTGCGAAACGTTTTGAATTTTTGGGCAATGACGATGACTTGGGGCAGACCGTAGTCTCTCTTCCTACAGAAAAACATTCTAAGTCCGTATTCGGTTCAGAGGAGACTCGCTTAGAGGGAAAATGCGACGAGAGAGAGACAGGCGATGATTGGGCCGTGCCGTCAGTTGCGAAACGTTTTGAATTTTTGGGCGATGACGATGACTTGGGGCAGACCGTAGTCTCTCTTCCTACAGAAAAACATTCTAAGTCCGTATTCGGTTCAGAGGAGACTCGCTTAGAGGGAAAATGCGACGAGAGAGAGACAGGCGATGATTGGGTCGTGCCGTCAGTTGCGAAACGTTTTGAATTTTTGGGCAATGACGATGACTTGGGGCAGACCGTAGTCTCTCTTCCTACAGAAAAACATTCTAAGTCCGTATTCGGTTCAGAGGAGACTCGCTTAGAGGGAAAATGCGACGAGAGAGAGACAGGCGATGATTGGGCCGTGCCGTCAGTTGCGAAACGTTTTGAATTTTTGGGCAATGACGATGACTTGGGGCAGACCGTAGTCTCTCTTCCTACAGAAAAACATTCTAAGTCCGTATTCGGTTCAGAGGAGACTCGCTTAGAGGGAAAATGCGACGAGAGAGAGACAGGCGATGATTGGGCCGTGCCGTCAGTTGCGAAACGTTTTGAATTTTTGGGCGATGACGATGACTTGGGGCAGACCGTAGTCTCTCTTCCTACAGAAAAACATTCTAAGTCCGTATTCGGTTCAGAGGAGACTCGCTTAGAGGGAAAATGCGACGAGAGAGAGACAGGCGATGATTGGGTCGTGCCGTCAGTTGCGAAACGTTTTGAATTTTTGGGCAATGACGATGACTTGGGGCAGACCGTAGCCTCTCTTTCCACAGAAAAACATTCTAAGTCCGTATTCGGTTCAGAGGAGACTCGCTTAGAGGGAAAATGCGACGAGAGAGAGACAGGCGATGATTGGGCCGTGCCGTCAGTTGCGAAACGTTTTGAATTTTTGGGCAATGACGATGACTTGGGGCAGACCGTAGCCTCTCTTTCCACAGAAAAACATTCTAAGTCCGTATTCGGTTCAGAGGAGACTCGCTTAGAGGGAAAATGCGACGAGAGAGAGACAGGCGATGATTGGGTCGTGCCGTCAGTTGCGAAACGTTTTGAATTTTTGGGCAATGACGATGACTTGGGGCAGACCGTAGCCTCTCTTTCCACAGAAAAACATTCTAAGTCCGTATTCGGTTCAGAGGAGACTCGCTTAGAGGGAAAATGCGACGAGAGAGAGACAGGCGATGATTGGGCCGTGCCGTCAGTTGCGAAACGTTTTGAATTTTTGGGCAATGACGATGACTTGGGGCAGACCGTAGCCTCTCTTTCCACAGAAAAACATTCTAAGTCCGTATTCGGTTCAGAGGAGCCTCGCTTAGAGGGAAAATGCGACGAGAGAGAGACAGGCGATGATTGGGCCGTGCCGTCAGTTGCGAAACGTTTTGAATTTTTGGGCAATGACGATGACTTGGGGCAGACCGTAGTCTCTTTCAATGATAAAAATAACTCGAGGCCCGATTTTGGTTCAAGGGAGATTAGCTTTGGGAGAACGAGCGATGAGGAGATAGACAAAGACTGCACAGTACCACTAATTGTGGAGCCTGTTTACTTTTTGACCCAAGAGGAAAGGGGATCAGAAGTGGTCCGTATAGAGGAAAAATTAAAGATTCCTCCGTTATCATACGTTCTAACAACAGCAAGGAATACTAATTTAGCCGGAAAGGAGGTTTTCTTAGATAATTTTCAAGTACCGGACATAACAGACGTAATCGTAATTCCGGTAGTGGCAAAAGTAATGGACGATGGAACACTTCCGATATTACTGGGTAACATGCACAAAAGCGAGAAAATCTTTCCGAAGGGTTTGGAATTTTCGACAGCCGGGGTGCACGTAGAAAAGGCCTCCTACGTGAACGAAATAATTGTCGCAGAGGAGGCAGAAATATGGCCGAACGATAGAGAAAAAGGGGAATTCATGGTTCAATTCAGCCTAAATAACTTACCAGAAGACGCCCGAGAGCCGTTACGTGACCCATTAGAAGAATTCAGAGATATTTTTGTGCACGGCGGCGTTCCCCTGGGCTGCACCAGCGTAGTAAAACACACCATAGACATAGGCCTATCCACGCCAATCAATAAGCGACCATATCGTGTCCCTCATTCACAGAGATCCGTATTAGACAATGCAATTAAAGACATGTTACAGCAAGGAGTGATATCACCTTCGACGAGCCCCTGGTCGGCACCAATTATTTTGGTTAAAAAAAAGGGTAGAGACGGAATCCCGACACAATACCGCCCGTGTATAGATTACCGCGCATTGAACAATGTCACAAAAAAGGAAGTATTTCCGATGCCAAATATAGAAGAAACGTTTGACCAGCTAGGGGGCGCGAAATATTTTTCTACCATGGATCTTTGCAGCGGCTATTGGCAGGTCGAGGTAGACGACAAGAGCAAGGAATACACAGCCTTTAGCACACCAGATGGACATTTTGAATGTAATAGAATGAGCTTTGGGTTGACGAACGCTCCGTCTACTTTCATGCGGTTAATGACCACAATTCTGGACGGATTGATATACCGTGGTTGCGTATGCTATCTAGATGATATCCTCCGTTACGATTCCACTCCTGAAGGACATGTGGCAGGTCTTCGGGAAGTATTTCGTCGGCTAAGGACAGCAAACCTAAGACTCAAACCCCAGAAATGCCAATTCTTTCAAGAAAAAGTCAAATTTTTGGGCCATTTAATTACCGCAGATGGATTACAGCCCGATGAAGACAAAGTAGGAGTCATAAAGCATTTTTCGCCCCCAACGAGCGTGCCAGAATTACAATCCTTTCTAGGATTAGTCGGATATTACAGGAAATTCATTCCAAATTTCGCAAAAAAGTCCAGTGCTCTCACTCCATTATTGAAAAAAGATGCAGTGTTTTTCTGGGGTGAGGATCAACAACACGCATTCGAACACTTGAGGTTGTGTCTTACGACCCAACCTATTCTTAAATTTCCCGAATTTTCCAAACCTTTCCTCCTTGCGACGGACGCTTCCCAACAAGCCATCGGTGGGATACTCTCCCAAATTTTTGAGGATGGCGAACATCCTATTGCATGTGCAAGTAGACAGTTGCATAAAGCCGAAAAATCTTATTCTGCCACAGAACTTGAATGTTTAGCCGTAGTAGAGATGGTGAAGAAGTTTCGCATTTATTTGCTAGGGAGACAATTCATCCTTCACACCGATCATAAGCCTCTAAAATGGCTGTTAACTCTCTCAGAACCGAAGCCGAGAATGGCAAGATGGATAATGGAACTGAGTGAGTACGCGTTTGAAATTATCCACAAGCCAGGCAAGAGCATAACCCATGTAGATGCCCTGTCTAGGTTAACGCCTAGTAACAGTACAGTAAATACGTTGGGAGAATCCCATCAACCCGCGTGGGATAAGGATAAAATTTCAAGGGAACAATTAATTTGCCCAGATCTGTAACTCTTGCACGAGCAGGCGAGGAAGCACTATCCGAATTTGTTTTATGATGAGATTGACGTTCTTTACAAAGTTCACACGGAGGAACCGGGAACCCGATTTACCATTTGTGCCCCCAGGAGCATGCGAGCTTACATTTTAAAACAATGCCACGACAATCCGCTCGGCGGGCACCTCGGAATCGATAAAACCTTAGAAATCGTGCGGCGATACTTCAATTGGGATGGATGTTATACGGATATAGTAAAGTATATAAAGCAATGTCTGGCATGTAAAAAACGAAAGATGCAACCGCAAAAAATCCCCATTCAACCAGTCACGGAAGCCTCTTACCCATTAGAGAAGGTTGCCTTGGACATAGTGGGGCCTCTAACTACGTCAGCTCGAGGCAACAGATACATTCTAACTTGTCAAGATTTCTTTACGCGATACCCTGAAGCTTTCGCGATACCCAATCAGTCGGCTCAGACGATCGCGGAAATTTTTGTAGAAAAGTTTATTTGCCGACATGGAGTGCCTAAACAAATATTAACGGACAGGGGAGCTAACTTTACATCTGAACTCATGAAAAACATATGCAAAAAACTTCAAATCAAATCTATTTTCACCTCTCCTCATAATCCTGGGGCCAACGGACGCCTGGAACGTGCCCATCAATCATTTGCTAATGTTATCTCGTATTATGTGTCACAGGACCATTCAGATTGGGACGAGCAGCTTGGCTTTGCTTTATTTGTGTACCGAAACAGCAAGCATAGAATCACGGGATTCACTCCCGCATACCTCATGCACGGGCGAGAATTAGAGATGCCATGGGACTCGATTTTAACGCCTGTTAAAAAATCATATGCCGAAGATCCTCCTTATGAGAATGTTATTCAACATAGATTGCAATTAGCGCACGCACAGGCGGCTGAATTTAACAGAGAGAATACAAGAAGGGAACACATGAAATACAATCGAGGCTTAACACTTCCTACCATTGCCACCGGGCAATTAGTCCTCCTGCGTAACATGAATCTCCGACAAGGTCAGGCGCGGAAACTAGTGTCCCGCTGGATAGGACCCTATAAAGTAATCAAAATTAGAAGTCCGGTTACCTTCGACCTTCAGAATACCCAAAATAGCCGCCTGGTCACAGCTCATCTCAGGAACCTACTACCCTTGCCACCCGACCCCGAACCTAATTTCCCGCCAGACTTTTTCGTCGGCGAAGAGCAGTTCCCCTTACCCCCAGTGCTTCTAAACAACGATGCCGGAGGTTCACATAACCCGGCCGAAAAAACGACACCAACGGAGCCTTCACTGGAAACACCACCCTCTAACCCTTCCAACGCAAGCCCGCCCCCACCTATCCCCAAAACCCATGATTATAACCTACGGGCCCTTCCCGGAAGAGTACCACGGTTATAGCCAAAGAATATTCCAGAATGGCAGCAAGAGGACGGCACCCACACCACCAGTCACCGTCCCTGGAGCCACTACAGTTTACCACTCCTGGCAACTTGAACCGTCACCAGACCACAATGCTATCCGAGCGGCCGTCTATCCCGACTTCCAAGTTCGACTGGGACGTCCCCAAGACTCCCGAACGACCACCCACTCCGGGCTGCGAGATAGACCTGGGGACATTCCGGAGTGCACCTCAACCAGTGCCATGCAGAGGGAGCCAAGACGAGGCATATATCTACACAAGAGAAATCGACTCCGAGGAGATGGAGCGGCCGCCAACCCCGGGGCGGAATATTGACCCAAGGCTGCTGCGGAAATTTGATTCCGATCCGGTACTCCCGGATTCCCGTCCGACCACTGGCTTAGCGAATGCTTCAACTCGGTTATCACACTCTTACTACCAATAGGGATTCCAAAAAAAGCGACAAGAGGCATGCTAAATCTGTTGGGATATGGTCTGCACTATTTAGCGGGAACGGCCACGGACGATCAAATAGTTGAGCTCCAGAAACAAATATCTCGAGTCGCAGAAAACACCCAAATTTTAAACAATGCTAGATTCACCTTTTTGGAAAATGTAAGTAGCACCCTAAAGAGGCACGATGAAATGCTTTCCCAAACTGAGAAAATCCTACGCCTTCTGCAAAATAAAATTTACACAACAAGCGCTTCGGTTACCCACTCTCTCTCCGAGAGCCGCTATCAAGATAATTTATTTCATATCCTTCATCTAGTTTTTTCGGCTATTTCGCGTCACATATCGGGGCTCTTAAGCGATCTCAATTACATACGCAATACAGTAATGTTGGCCGAGCTTAATAAACTGACTCCTTCCACCCTACCCCTTGACCAACTCAGAGAGATCATTAGAAATGCTCGCTCTAAGCTGCGGCCAGATACGGAATTCGCCCAGTACGGGAGCGACCTTCTCTCGGTCTACAAATCCGCCCACGTACGCATCGTAAGACAAGGGAAGAGCCTCACATTATTGGTGGCATTTCCGTTATATCGGCGAGGATCGGTTTTCCAGGTGTATAAGGCGCACGCCTTCCCTTCGGTTGACTCGAACCATAAGCGAGCGGTCATCCTTTGACCCGACTCGACTTACCTCGGGGTCTCTGCAAATGACAAGGAATACGTATTGCTCCCAGATGAGTACTGGCGAAATTGTTTCCGGAATGGCATAGATATCTGTCCATATTCCTATCCTATTCACACCAGTTTATCCAGCTCGTGCAATATTGCGGTATTTCGGAATCAAAGTAAGCTAATAAGGGAGAATTGCGAGATCCTCCTTACTCAATCTAATTACGCAGTTTTCTTGAAAAGTCAGTATCCGGGGATCTGGCATTACAGTGTCAGTAAAAATATTACATTGGTTAATGCTTGCACAATGAAAATTTCGCGAATAACTATCTTCGGTCAAGGAAGCCTCACCTTGCCTCCAGGGTGTTCAGCTAGCACTGATCATGTTTTTCTGGGAGCCACGTCCGTTGTGTACGAAACTAGTTTTTCTTTTGACCGGGATGTGTCCGTAGAACCTCTGCCGGATATTAATATCGACTTAAGAAGTAGTGAGCCTGTTGCTCTAAAGGCGGCAGATGGTTTGGCCGAAGCATTCACCTCAGTAGAAAAACTAAATACGCACAATGTTCCGACCATTTCCCTAACCGATATGGCAAGAAATGTGAAAATGTTATCACCCTTAAGCTCTAACATTCAATTTATTAATTATTCTGGAGTGACTGTAGCGAGTGCAATCATTGTGTTGTGTTGTGTAGTGATTCCACGTCTCTGGGGATTCTGCCATAAGAAAGAAGACAATAGTGAAGCCAGCCCTACAGACAGACTTGAGCGCCTCCCGGCCACTGTAACGCCAACACTCCAACTATACAATATTTCAAGGAACGAGCCTTTGTTTCCCCAACTCCCTGATGCGTAAAATGTGTAAAACTGTGGATAAGGAATGCCAGAATGATGATAATCTCTGGGATAGTGATTTAAAAAACTTATGTGTGTCAGAGACAGACAGACTACTAAAATTATATACGTAGATATATATCTGTTTTTTTCTATATGTCATATATAGCTAGTGGTGGAGGTATTGTTCATACTCGAGGGTTAACACATGTGTATATATATTCCTGTCATTTTTCCGGTATAAGGTGTTGTATATGTATTTTATGTGTTCTCATGAGCTGTCGCTGAGACAGGGTACTATTTGGGAGTTTTCTCTTGTGACAAGCTGAGTTAGGATTCTAAACCCCGCGGAGCCTTTTTCTTTTACCGCGAGGGTGGTGTTGCAAGGGTTATGCGTCAGCACAATCAAACTCTTGGAAACCACCGCCGCGACCACCGGCTAATCAGTCCGGGGACTGATACCGGGAGAACGTTGTGAGTCAGGAGCGGAGTCACGAGTGATTCCCCCGGCCCTGCCGTGCGTCACAAGAGAGACTACCCTTTGTACCCTGAGCTCCGATAAAAGGGTGACCATCCTCGGCAGACGGGTGGCCCGCCAGTGTGATCCTGATCGCCCATAACCTCGGACCAGCCGTGCTCCGCTCGGAATTCGGTCCACGCCCGCTCCCTATCCCCGCTTCCCCGGACCAGCCTCTCTACGTAAGGGTTCGGTCCCTTCCTCACCGATACCTCCAGACCAGCTCGCTCGAGTTACCGGTCTACATCCCATCCCCCGGCCGGTTCCTTCCGACGACTCGACGCCGACGACGCCTCTGGTCACCCTTCAGCCCGGTCAATCCTCTTGTCCTCCTGTAAGTACCTACCCAAGTCTTCCCTTCACTTCCTACTCTCTCGCGGCATTGTCTCATGAGCTGTGTACCGCCATACTGTCAAACCTTCTGTTACGCACATAAAAATACCCGTACCGAAGACCGCTCTTGTTATTTAATTAATACCCTCAACCCTTGTTGTCGCGGATTCGGAGCGCTGCGACAATGGAACTTAAAAGATGGGATAGATAGAAGCTGTGTCCAGGCTAATTAGGAATTTTGGAACATGCTTTTAGAGGCCTAAATGTAAATAAGGCGCCTATTGAAAGGGTACCTTGAGTTTGGATACCCTATGCAATAGCACTGCCATCAATTTAACTAAAAATAAGGAATAAACAGATGATGTACAAGTGTAAATATGTTGATACTTGAGATAGCTTGAGCAAACATTTTTGTGAATCTGCAAAATCGCGTAATTCTGAGCTCCCTTTACAAATCATTCGGCAGTCTTTTATTAAAGTTTTCCATTTCTTTCTTTTAATATAGTAATTTGGATGTTTTTTAGCACTAGTTTCGCATTAATTTCCTCTTATCGGACTATATTTAACTCTTCATAGACTATCCGTTTTTTTTTTTATAATTTGTTTTAATTAATAGAACAGATAGTATTTCTCACAAGAACCTGCGAAAGATACCGCGACAGTAACTTTTTGACGGAGTCATCCGCTAATGTGCATTTCAACGCAACAATTTCAAAGTGTAAAAATCATTCGCCTTTTATGAATAATTTTCACACTCTGAAATCGTCGCATTTAGATGGTATTACATTTCACCAATTTTAAACGTTTTTCTTGTTATCTGGTATTGTACTCCAGGTTAATTTTCTGCTAGTAATCCTTGTCAGTAATTGTTTAAATATATGCTTTCTGCCGTGTGAAGTTCACTTATATTTATACGCACTTTTCTTGCTGAATATTTCATATTTTTAAGTTAAGCTCAGTATAAATTCGATATTTATCTTGCAATTGGTCTTTGTTGGCACTTTTTCATTTTTGCTGGTATGTATTATGTACTATATGGCTTGTACTTGCCGGAACTTTGTAAGTTCACGCACTGAAACGGTGACTCCTTTTGCAAAGGTTTGGCTAATGACCTATGATTACACAGTTCCATCAACGTAGACAGCTATATTTTACCAAGGCATCACTAAATGCTTACACTCTTCACTCACAACATTACGCTTGAAGGTTATTTTCCGTAATATGCGAAACTAAGATTTAATACTTCACACAAACGACTCCTGGATAAAATCACGGTGGTATCCCGGGAAAATATGCGTGAATAAGAGTAAACAGAGTAACTTAAAAAGACAACGTTCTTAGTCAAGAAATGATGCACCAAAAAATATTTTAATTCTACATTTCAAATATCTGTATCGAATAACTCAATAAAATAAAGTTATTTGCAATAATTAATCCACATTCATTCGGGAAACACCAAATTTCTCTTGTCTAAGGAAAGCTATGCCTTTTCTCAATTCGTGTTTATAAAGCCCTTCGTTTTTTTTCGATTATTAAAAATATGTGTATTCTCTCAAAGAAATAATCAATATGATTGTGACCCACATACTATATACTACATTCCCGCCATGGTGATTATTTTTCGGCTAGTTTTCTCGCTTCTAGCACTTGGAATTATGGGGTGGCAATATGGCGTATTTAGGATACACTTCTTGCGTCCTAAATCCAGGGGCGAAATACGTGCCTTAATTTACGCCCTCTCGCTGCCTAAAGATTTTGGACACCCTTCAAATTTTAACCGATTTAGGCGCCCAATTGATGAGCCTGGGCGCAGCTTGATTCACGAGAAGTGAAATAAGTTCAACAGGAGCGAGCCGCTGTAGAGAAGTAAATGAAAAATTATAACCAGAAGGAAAACAAAGCATAAAGTAAGGTTTTTGTTGAAGCAGAAAAGATAATCTCCAATTAAACCCAAGGGAAGACACTGTCATTAACGGGATGGTTGGTATTTAGGTAGTATGATGGAAGAAGCAACAGATGTATTCTAAGAAGATTAGGAAAGGCGGAGAAGCCTTCCAATCAGAAATTAGAATAACCAAATACTAATAGTATTAGCACAGATAAAGACTATCGAATCAATTAAATGTATAAAACCATAAACATAGTAGTCAACCCTGAGGCCTGTTTGGTAAGTTAGGATATAGTTTACCCAGTACTAAGCCTGAGGGCGAGCGAAATTCGCACATCAGGTTGGGGGGGCAGTTCTTTTCCCTGTGCTGGTTATGGTTTCCCAGATCAGGTACCCGAAAAATCACATGAGTGGAGCTACAGATGCCCTGAGAGGCTTACCCGGTAATCGAATCCGGGCCCTCCAGTCAGTAGTCCAACGCTCTACCTCTGGAATACCGCGACCCACAATTAAGTTGTATTTACGATAGAATGAATAATTTGATTCCGCGGAAGTGAGCCTTTGACGATAGGAGAGGCAAAGACGAGGGGATTGGGGGCGATGGGAGCGGAGTACTGCTCAGAACAAGGTTCAAAATACAAATATTGGATAGACAAGAGCGGAAAGTGAAGAAACGCCGTGAGGAGTGCCTGAGGAGGGAAGGAGAGCATTTAAGGGGAAGAAGAAGAAGAGAGAAATTGATGTGCTATGGCACAATAGATTACTGAAGGTCATAATGGAAGGAAACATGGGAGGGAAGGAATTGTATTGAGGGAGGTCAAGGATGAAACACGAGACACTAGTGATTTAAATGTGGGTAGAGGGAGTTACAAGAAAAGAGGGCATGTTTGAGCAGTTTGGTAAACCGCCTCCAACCAATCCTCATTTTGATAGCCCACGATGATAGCGATAATTGGAAGGCTAAATTATTACAATTGGGAGCATAAACATATTCGGTCAACACTATGGATGGATATGATTGTGGCGGAGAGAAGAGAGAGTCACTGGCGGTGAGAAGGGGAGTGGTGGCCGGGATGCCAAAGAGGAGGGATGGGAAAGGCGGAAAGAGGGTGGATGGCGCTCCGTGGCAGGGCCTCCACGCGGTCAGAGGGTGGCAAGGGGAGGGAGGCCTTCGTGAGATGGATTTGAAGACGGAAAGAGGCAAAGGCAGAGTTGCAAAGATAAGTTAGAAGGGATAGGAAGAGAGTTGTTGGAAGGGAGAGAAGCTGAGGAGGCAGGAGGGAAATTGGGCAATTCTAATGGGATAATGAAGGCTACTTTGGAATGGAGACTGCGGGGCGAGGGGCGGGGAGAGGAGAGATGGTTTGGACGGATGGAAGGGGTGGAGGAATCATGAAGAACTGCGGAAGGAAATGATTTATGGCAAAAAAAGGTCGACATTGACTATAAAATCTTCCCCGGAATCCTGAGATTCATTGGTCTCTTAATACCTTTCGCGTAGATTTCAGACCCTCTATGAGCACGATGGACTGCCTACAATAATATGCATAGGCGTCGGATTAAAGCCAAAGTATTGAACATATCTTTATTTCTTGACCGGTACATTTTTAAACGATAGAACTGAGGAAAACCCAACATTGTGGCGCAATTTCTCAACCTTCTAATTGATAAAGCGACGAAAGATTATATTTGCTGACGTTTGGAATCATTATTACAAGTGTATTTTCGTTATCACTACTACCATATATTAATAATATAACCCAACGTAGACGGAAAAAATTACAATACTAATTTGATTGAAGTGATGAGATAATATTCACAAAAATATAATGGGAATATTCATTTTGATTTCAGCCGTGATTTGGCCTCGGATCGCTGCCAATGAAATATTTTTTCTTCCCTGCGCACAATCAAAATTCCTAATTTTGAGTATGCCACATATTTTAAAATTGAAATAACAATTATGAAACAGAAAATTAAACGTTAAATGAAACAGGTTCACCAATTTTCCTGCTCTATTTTAAATCAAATCAAACATTTAACCGATTAAAAGGATAGGCTTCTGAAGTCATAAACTAAGGTGCAGATGTATTGAGAAGCAGTGGTTGTTTGGCGTGAAGTGAGCAAATGAATGACTACCCTCATTACTATCGATCGAGAGTTTAATGTCCATAGTTTCTTCTTCCACCCCGACGGCCCGGGAGGCAGTAGTGGTTCCGCACGTCGTCTCCAGCAGTCAGCCGTTCTGCGCACAACGCGGAACTGGAGGTGCTCGGAAGGGCCAGAAGCAAACGTGCTCGCGGTGCGCAATCTGCCGCTCGACTAAACGCCATCGACGGATGGAATTAGAAGCACAAGATGCTCTGCGTGCGGTAGCGGCCACAAATCAAAGCGTGGGTCTGCGGGGGCCGTGGGGGCGGGTGAGTGAGTTCGGGCGGCGGTGGGGGCGGGCGCATGTACCGGGGGAGATGAAAGGGGGGGGGCTGAAGGATAACACATGGGCCGCCCCTCGCATTCATTTTCTCGATGCACGTAAAATAAAAGCCAGGAATGAGATGCCAGTGGAACGCGAAAAGGGGCGTAGCCGCCTGCCGAGGTGGACCTTCGCCAGAGAGCCTCTTTGACTACCTGCCAGGAGTCCCGAGAACACCGAAAGCCTCCCTCCCTCTCTCCGTCCGGCCCCCGCCCCCTCCCCCCGCCCCCCGACCGCCCACTCACATATATCATGGCCGTGGCCCGTCCCCGGGCCCGTCCACCGCCCGGGAAACTAAAAAAATATAATAAGAAGGAAGATGAAAAATATGAATTTAAAAAAAAGCAAAACTTCATTTCTTAGCGTTCGTTTTTCAAAGAGTGAGAGAGGAAAGGGGGGAGGGGAATGAAAATGCATGACCGCGTACGTATAAATAAATAAAAACAAAAGAAGGCGACGATGGGGGAGGGTGAGGCCCCCCATAGGCGAGCGTGCACGAGGAGGGCAACTGTTCCTTCCCTTCGGGGCCCCACAGACCTGTAATTTTCTTGTCCAGTCATAATAAGCCGGGCCCTTCTCCCTCCTCGCTAACCCGTCCGCCTCGCCACCCATACACGCCCCCCAACTCCCACCAAACACGCTTCTTCATCAACTCCTTCCCGCCCCCAGCCCCCCCCCCCACCCCCCACGGTAGCAGCCTCCGTCGTCATCCGCGAGTTCGAGGCCCGGTAACGCCCATCGCCCAAGGAGCAGTGACGCGTCGCTCGTTTGAGCAGCCATTCATCTCCATCGGACACGCAAAATAGTTCATCAAAATCGAAAAAGCATTAAGTTCATCTTTAATAATGTGCGGATGTTGCATTAATGTTAAAATATGGTGCATGTAATTCATTTATTAATTTCCATTGGTACATGCCAAATGCCATAGCTAGAATTAGCGGAGGAAGACTGGAGGAATTGAAAACCGTAAGTAGTTTAAAACCGTCTGAACGGTCCCTACACACGGCACAATATCATTTCAATCAAATTCCTTTTAAGTGTGACTCCCAGGGTGCGTTGATGCCCCTGAAAGCACCTCCATGGACGGAATTCGGACTGCGTGCGATTACTGCATCGAACAGTTCTTCCCAATAATAAGTTTTTCTCGCATGGATCATTGACAAACAAAATGGCTTTTCATTATTGCTGCCGGGAAAATTTACATAACTTCGCATGAACTCCCATGAAATAATGATGTTAGACAATAGGGTTGAACTGAAGACCATTTTCGGTAAAAGCTGTGTTGGATGTTGAAGGGGTGGCAACTAGGGGCGGCATATTACGGATACTGCAAGGCTGTCCGTGCGAGAACATTACTGGAGGATCTGTTTCGTTCCCGAGTTTCCCCTGAGACTCCCCCCCACCTCTGTCCGCCTCCGAGCGTGGTCCTATGGGGTCGTGGGGTGCTTACATGACCACGTGCTCAGCCCGTATTACATTTGCGATGAAGGCCATGGATTATATTACATGTGGTTCACCCATAGCGTGGGTTCATGGCTTTTTCTCCCGAGAGGGCTTGCGTTTGAATATTTAGTTTTACTTTAAGCACGCATAAAATTATTTTCGGAGGGGGAAGAGTTAACAATCCACTGCTAAGGGAGGTCAGTTGGGGAGCATGTTGAAAGATCCAATTGATATACCTTTGAAAATAATTATTCATTACGTCCTCTCGTTTTATAAAACAAACACTATCTCTGCAAATATTATAAATTAATATTAAACATGACTAAAGGCATTTGTTGATGATTAACAATATGAATTTTAATAATTATATGTAATGTAATTTAGTTGAATACATTCCTGATTGATGTTAAGTAGAATGAAAACCTTCTGCATCAAAGTAATACGAACTCAACAATACAAATTTGAACACTAAAATAAGTTTGCCCATACGCCTTTGTGAAATATTGGCCTAACATAAATGAGCATTCAAATCCATTCGGAACCAATTTAATTTTGTACACCTTATTGAAACCAGATGTATTGATTTGAAAACGTTCTTCCAATACCAGATGGACATTTACGACATTGATTTCTCCGACAGCAAAAATCGAGGAAGAGTGGACTTATAACCAGTGTCGTATGAAATCTGAAGCCACATAACCGAGGTTTGCGCCTCTCGCCTCCCGTCTTCAAGGCTCTCCTGGGTCGCCCCCAAGAACTCTTTCCAGCGACAGCTCCCGGCATCACTTAAAGGGAGGCAGCGACACTCCTCCCCCCCCCCCCCTGCGTCCCCCACGCCGCTCGCTGGTGGGAGAGGTGGAGGGGGGGAGCAGCGCTCCCCTAGCGTGCGGGAGGGAGGGAGTTTTGCACGCGGTGAGACGAGGGCGGTTGCAAGTGCTCGGCACTATCGAGTGCGCCGCCGTCATTTGCTATTCGTCTCTCAGTTCTAACAGAATAATTTGAGTCTTAAATAATGGAATTAAATCCAAAAAAAATATGTGTATGAATAATAAGAGTTACAAAATAAATAGAAAAAATTAATCACAGCATCAAATGTAAATGTTCATACCTCTCTTCTTCCTTTTTCCACGTCGTAAATATCCTATTTTCAAGGGGCTGACCAATATTAATGCTTACAGTAATGGCTGAAATTCAGACCGCCCACTTTGTTTCATCTTTTGAATCCGATAGGTAAGTTCGAATTGATTGGGCCACAACGTCCACACCCTCCAGGCGAGAGAGGATCTCTATCGGTGAGCCCTCTTCATTTGCAACCGCCAAAACACACGCACACACACAAACGCACACTAACGCACACGCACACTAACGCACAAGCACTCGCGCGTTAAAGTCTCCGAGTTCCTTTTTCGACAACTAAGGTCGGTCGATGTTAGAAACAATGTTCTAATCCAACAAATTGCTATTCATTTTGATACTAAAGTGCATCTCCTACTCCAAACTGCTACAATGCATTTGCACATGCCGTGAAATGAACGTGCCTCTCACATTCATGGATCGCGCCGCCGTGGCACGAAGGTGCCTCCAAGAATTTTGAACATTCTCAGAAACGAGATCTGTATCGCATACGTACCGGAGGTCGATTCCTCACTCTGGGCCATTCGACCCCCAAACAGCTGCGATCATATTTATTCGTTCGATCTGACTCACTGACAAGTCGGCAATAGAAGTAAGTACCTGCGAATCGGATCTGTAAACTAGCACCAAGTGAAATAGCGTATAATTCGTCATGCCTCTTTTACCTCGCCTTCGCATAGTTTAATAATTCCCGTTTTCCATTTCCCGTCTTCTAGTCTAATACTCGTAAATGCCAATTATCAGTCACGGGCCATCTTCGGCGAGTCCTCCGTGCGAGACCCAATTGAGGCACTGCAAGCTGCTTCCAGAGCCTTATCACTTAACTTCTCGTGCAGCTAAGGTGTCTGGCAGGGGCAGAGGGGGGAGAAGAGGGAGGGGGCGGGTGTATTTCCATTTCATTGGATGGGGCGCCCGACGCTGCGGCGCCACCGACGGTTTCGTCGCGTGAGTCGAGGGGCCGCGAGGAGGGGGAGGGAGGGGGTGCGGCCCTCGGGGCGCCACGGAGAGGGTGGGAGGGTTAGGACACCCACCGCACCTGAAGCGGTGAGTGCCCCAACTGGCGGCGCGGCGGCGACGCGTCCGCGCCGTGCCGAGCGTCGTCGATTGGGCGCCCAGTCCACGCGCAGCACATCCCCGCCCCCGGTGGGAAGAGTTGAGGCATGAGGCAGCACCGCGTTGACCCGCCGCGGTGCTGCCTTTTTATACTATTCGCTGAATACTTTCGGCGCCAGCTTCTCTCGGTGTCCCGGAGCGAATTTCCAGCTGATCGATTCACCAGTGGCAACCGCGTGGCTGGTTGAAAGTGCGAAGACACAGCGTATCTTTCGGGGAGAAATTGTCTTCTAATTAGGAAGGTTTGATTGTTTGAAGTCGCCGATTTCAAGGACGACATCACTGGGGCATCATTTTTCTGGATCAATAAATAGTAATATTACCCGGATATGTTTTAATTTTTCTGTGTGTCTGCTATACTTCGAGGTTCAGGATTAGTCTCCAAATCATCTCGTCTTTCTTTTTATTCTTAAATGTGAAGGTTTTTCAAAAATCCTTCCTTCCGGGGTAGGATACATTTCATACTCTTCCTGCCGTGGCCATGGCTACTTTCTCAAGGGTTCTAAAACGCCAATTCTGGCATTCATAGTCGACATAATTCATAATTGACATATGCGAGTCAATTTTTACTAATGACCCACACCGCCACCTCCCAGAGAAATGGTTTTGAGCCAAGACGAATGATCAGTCCGAAAGCGTTAGAAAAGTGATGATAGGGATTACCTTTCTTTAGAGGAAATGCCCGCTTGAGGCAAGTTTATCATATTTATTCTTTTATATTTATTTATTTATATACCCAAGCCACCATAAGGGTGAGTCGCAGGTGGTGCAGACTACTTTTACCCGAACATGACCCTACCGCGGTCAGACAATGTTATTATGATCCCCTATCGTTCATGGAAAAAAATGACGTCTTATATCTATTTGTTCTACGCTTAATCTCTCTCCTTGAATTGACATGATCTCTCCTACCGTAGTACGATGGGGTTAATAATAAATTTTCAACATCACTGCTGAGGAGCCGTCCTTAAAATTTTTGCAAGAGCTTCAATCTGTAATGTATCCTTCGCTACGCGAGGGATTCCTAGCCTAGCTGCTCTAATATTTTGGATACGCTATTAAGTTAATCAAAGTAACGTTTTACAAATCTAGCTCCTCTACGCTGCTCCTGATCGGCAATTTGGAATGCAATTTCAATTCGGCAGTTAATCCAACTTCGGTAGGATACCACATAATTGCAGCATATTCTGTAAATGAGGCCTAACCAACGACGGATAACATTTCTCTTTGACCTTTTCATCACATTTACCAAGTACTCTTCCAATAAATCCCAATTTTGATTTCCTAATTTATTTAATTTCCTAATATATCTATTTATTTCTTAATATTCGTTGTCTCTCTGTAGTTCCCTCCAGTTGTCTCTGTAGGAGTATTCCCGGCATCACCATTGCGTCCATATTTTAAACCACGAGTCATAATCGAGTGGGTGCCTACAACAAGAGGTCTTGACGGTAATTTTCAGTGGTTTGCGAGAACGGTGTTTGTCGCGTAGTGCTCTCTGATTACTCTATTTTTTCACAGGTACCCATTTAAGATCTCGATGCTATGATATCTTCTTGGAGCAGTGTTCCCGAGTGTTTGATATAATCATTAAACCGGGCAAAAATATCCGCGTTTAGTTGCCCAGAGTATGCAGTATTGATGAGTAGTGGATGTTGCCGTAATAATTTTCAGACAGTAGCCCACTTCAAAATCATTATCATCCATATTTCTGTTTTTCTCCCTTCCATAGAGGTTCAAGTTTTTTATCATTGCATCCGTTAATCTTTCTGACTTAAATGAAATTTTATAAAAAGGCTACATATTTATGGCAATGATACCTGCTCTTTCTTCTCTGGATCCGTGAGTTTCACCTCCATTAAGACGATTTTTATCATAATTATATGGATGTTAAACTTGGGAAAAAGGGAAAAGGCTAGGTTGGATTTGGAGAAGAATGGCAAGAACAAGATGTACGGACAAGAAAAGCAACATAAAAGTATTGTGAGAAGCTAAAGAGGAGAGGAATTTACTAAAAGAAATGGAGAAAAGGACAATTTAATTTGTTGAAAATCTTCGAAGACTTAAAAACTTCCCGAAAAATATAATAGAGGTGATAATAAAAGGAAAAAAGGAAGAGAAAGGCCAAGGCAGAAATTTATAGATGATATAAAAAGTGCTATGAGAGTAACAAGGGATCGGAATTGGTGCGGTGGCTATCGTACTGGCTCCCCACCCAGAGGGCCCGGGTTCAAATCCCGGTGGTGTTGAATATTTTTCAGTGGCATCTCGATCCCTACTTGAGGTGCTTTGTGGAGGGCACTTTGAGTGAGTACGCCATCCGTCGAATGGGACGTTAAGCTGCCGACCCCTTGGCGCCTTTCGTATAGAGTAGGCTAATGCCGACGCCGGGGAATCTCTCCACCCTTCATCCTTTCCTGTCCATCCTCTATGGCGCAAATGACCTCAGCTGTCGGTCGCCTCCCCTCAATACTACTAGAGTAACAACCTACAATGAGCTGAAAAGAACGGCAATGGAGAGAGAGCAGTAACTGTAAAGACAAGGCCCCACATTTAGAGGTAGATAATGATGAGGAAGACGATATTACACGCATTGAAAATCATTGTAAAGAAATTACTTAAAGAAGGAACTCAGTTTATCATTACGACGTCTTAAAAATCTAGCTCCTCAACGTTGCGCACGATCTAGTTCGTTCTAGTTCTACAAATTAATCCTACTTCATGAGAATCCCATAGCATTTGCAGCCTATTTTAAATGAGAACTGTAATTAGTAGAGGTAATAATGTTCTTTAAGTTTCTACTCACGTCTCTCATTACATTTTAATTGGTCCCAATATTTTGCTGCCTTGCTTTAAGGGGTTTAGCAGGTGCTTTTATTACTTATTTGACTACCAGACTAATCTAGTCATCTACTGCGCCAGTCTACACGCAAAATTATGTCCCAAGGATTAAAAAAAAATACAATAAAAGATAAGGTGAATATTTGGCCAATAACTCCATAGCATTTTAATCATGTGTACTGGAGGTTCAGGGAAACAAGTCGACAGTGCCATCCCTAAATAACAAAGGGCAGAAACATACCACTAGTTAAGAGAAACGTAGTACATTTAGCCACTATTTTCATAGTGCTTTTAATAACTATTAGCAGGAACAATGCGATTCATTGACAAATCGCTTCCCTGACCATACATCTGAAATTATAGTATCTTCCCTTTCAACCAACGAACGCAAACTTAAAGATATCAGTTCAAACAAATCGCCAGACCCTATCAATTCCTTGCTCGCGTTTAGCGTCAGATAAAGCTTTTCATTTGAAATTAATATGTAATAAATCCCTAAATGATTCCGCAGTACCTAAAGATTGGAAAGTAGCTAATGTCACCCCCATATTTGAAAAAGGCAACAGAGAAGATCCGAGTAATTACCGACCAATCTCTCTCACATCCATCTCATGCAACATTTTAGAGCACATAATTGTATGATCAATCATGAAATATCCCAATTCTTAGAGTTTACTTACAAAAAATCATCTCGGTTTCCGTAATGGTAGATCTTGCGAGACCCAAACGGTACGTTTCGTGCATGATATTTTGGTCTCGGAGAATATTACGTTCAGGTCGATGCTATATTTATAAATTTCCAAAAGTCATTCGACGAATTTTCTCATAGAAACTTGCTCCAAAAGTTGAGAAGCTACAAAATTGATAAGTGAGTAATAGACTGGTCCATCAATTTTTATGAGGCCACGAGCAAAGGATCGCAACAGTCGGATCGCACCATCCGTCACCGCAAGTGCCACATCCAAGGGTCACGCAAGGAAGTTTAAGCGATCCGCTATTGTTCCTTTCATACATTAATGACATTGGGTATTAGGTTTCCACTAAACTTCGTCTATTTGCTGGCGATGCAGTGCTATGTCCAGAAATAACAAGTCATGAAGGTAAGGTACCCAGTAATGAAGATGTCATTTACTAACGACCTTAATGTGATCAATAAGTGGTGCGAGACAAGGCGGCTAGAATTAGATTTGAATAAATGTTTCAATAAATATTTAGAGGAAGAATATTTCACCCGAAAACACTTAATTATACAGGGAACCAATATAACAAACGTAGAATCGGTGAAAGACTTGGGTGTAGCGATAACTAGAGATATGCCCTGGGCTAAACACATTCGTGAGAGATACGGAATAGCAAATGAAAAATTACAAGACACTGCGGGAGATGCCGCGACAGTTACTTTTGATGGAGTCATCCGCTAATATGTATTACAATGCAACCATTTCAGAGTGTAAAAATCATCCCGGTCAAGGCGAATGATTTTTACAATCTGAAATTGTAGAATTTTAAACAAATAAGTAATTAGAATTCATAAAAAGGATACTTTGAAATTGAAATTGAAATCGTAATGAGAGATTCAATGAGCTTTGTTATTTCACGTTAGTTTGGCCCCACCTAGCGAATGCTGGGGGTGTTTGGAATCCTCATGAGGTAGGCTTAATTTTGGAACTATGGAATTCGAGTGCAACGTAGAGCACCTATATTTGTAAAATGTTCCTATGAACAAGGTAGAACTGTCACATTACTAATGGAAGAATTAAGATGGGAGCTGCTGGTTGACCGTAGGCTTAAATACAGGTTAAATTTACTTTGTAAATTTGAGGCTGGTTACTTATCTGAGGATTTTAAGATCATATTACAGGCGCTGCTAACTATGGTAGATCAGATCACGTACATAAAATCAGTGAGATAGATAGTATATGGGATGGATTTAAAATGTCGTTTTTTCCTCGTACCATTGGAGATCATAATAGACATAAAAGCAATCGCGTAGGAGATAAATAGGATTGGTAGTGTATTTGTCGATATGCTGCATGTCATTTTTTGTTTGATAGATCCATTTTTTAAACATTTATACAGAATGATTTGAATATACGCATCCTAGCTTTGAATTTTACTGCACGAAAGTATTTTATTTCATGTGATTAATATTTTTCCAGAGCATGATAAAACCAATATTTGTGAACATGTGGCATGACTGGGATTGCACATGCATGGCTGATGACCTTACACCCCCCGCCACACGCCCTAAGGGCTGCTTGCGGGATATCATGTAGATATAGATAGTTGTAGACTACCTACCTCCACAGCCGAAGCAATGCGGTATTTTTCTCGTGGAGTTCTAAAAGCTATTATCCGTTATCCTAAATGTTAGACTCGATTTTTTTGTTCACATTGTTTGTTTCTGCATTTATTTCTGATTAGATATAGTTTATAATTGTATTTTATCAACAACTTTAGAAACGCCGGGAAAAGCTCCTTGCATTCATTAAAATTGCTAGAAAGCATACCAATAAAACACAAAAGAGAAGTAATATTAATTAAAACTATTTGCTCATTTTTATAAACTTTTTAACTTAAAAATTAGTATTTTAACTAACCTAATTTTTTAAATTATTTAATGTGGATAGTTTTCTTTAATTTATTGCCATTTTTGTCACTGATCCAAGAGTCCACAATGAGTGATAACAAAAAGGAATTTGGCTGCTTAATATATTCGATATGGATTCATATCCGTGATGATCCATGGAGAAGAAAGACCGCAATTTGCTATATTTACCAAGTTTTTACAAATGATGAAACCAGCAAACAAGCAACATTTGCGGAATGATCATCATGAACGCTAGGACATGGACAAAACATTTTTTGAGCGCCATTGGAAAAAGAGTTACATAGATAAAGCTGGATTTAGCAAGTGAGTTGCGAGAAAAAAATCAACAGCTTATTGAGGCGTTGTCACCCTGGAGGACTCAAATAGAATGAAATTCTCATAGAAACGGGAAAAAAACTTGATCGAACCCTGTGCTCTCAAGATGGTGGAAATTGCGTTGTGAAATGGAATTGTGAATAAACTTGGAGCAGTTGCAGTATCAAACAGTACTGCTCAAGGAAGGATCGGTGGGGACATGACAGTGGCATCAAAAATCAGGTGCTACAGAATATCAAGGCTGCATCATTCGGTTTATTTCCAATTTAACCTGATGAATCCATTGAAATGGCGTGGTGTTCCCAGTTCGTGAGATGTACTCCCTAGGATAATCTTAAAGAGGAGTTCCTCTTTTATTTTTGCCACGGTTGCCAGGGCATCATTTTTTTTGGCAAATATTTCGTCTTCCTTCGAATTAGAAAATCTTTCGTGTGATTATGCATGTGGGTGCGGGACAGATTGAGCACCAGTCATGTTCGGGGCAACATTCGTATTTCGGCCTCGTACATCACATTCCTCGGATTTGGCCCCCGGTCATTTTTTTTTGATTCCAAGCATGGAAATAATGGCTCGGCGGAAAAAGATTCACGCGTAAAGCGGAGAATATCGTCAACACAGATTCCTATTTTGAGGACCTTCAGAAATCCTACTTTTTGGACGACTTGAACAATTTGGAGAGAAGCTAGAAAAGACGTGTCAAACTAGAAGGAGATTATTTTGAAAATCTACCCAAAGTAATTTGTTTTTCCATTTTTTCCGAAGGAATTATTGAACAAACCACGCATGCTCTAATATATAAAAAATGAAATACATGTATGGTCTTATGCATATCATTCGAAATACATCTTTTCAGTTAGATTATCTTTAGAAGGGGAGAATGATAGCCAGTTGAGAATGAGCCATGGTCAAAATGGGTCACATTGTACAGGAAATGTTGAGAGCAACTGATCTACCGGGAAAAAGGCGCTAGAATCCATCTGATGAACAAGCAAGACTGGAGAATTCTCGTTTGAAGGTTGGGACCGCGGAAAGACTGGAAGCGCGAGAGAAATACAACGCTTGCAGGCTTTGCCACCACTCTGTCGGGGTTCTAAAATTGGCACAATCCCCTCGAGACTCCGCCTTCACTCAGAGTGCGACCCCGTCGATATCTGTAGCGCTCATGCAGGGAAAGGAGACTCTGAAAAATGGCAAGAGATAAATCAATATTTCAAGTGCTAAAACCATGTAAGTAAAACGTTTTTCAATTTTTACTTTAACAATTTTGTAATGCAAATATGTACAACGACTGCAGAAAAAATTTATTTTTATAGAAGTCTCTATTGAATGTGTAACAAAATTATATTTCCGGACCGAATCCCCAAATTTTCCTCCATCATTATAATTTCATGAGATGTTTTCCCGTTTGAATGAGTTGCCTTTGATTCACAATGTGTTCGTAATATGAGGAAAAGGAAACAGGTCTCATGTGGATAATTAATGGATTCAAAACGAAAAACCATGGTTTGAGAAGTAAGTGGAAGGTCAGTGTAAGGCCTGTTAACACGATGCGTCGTGCCCTTACGATTGGCGAGAGGACTGCGGCTCCACAAGGGAATGAATGAACGAGCCACGATGGATATACGCAAATTTTCGTATTCACTCGATGCAGTTTTCGAAGCCCATCCGTTCGTGCATTCACTTGCGCACCAAAGTGCATCGTATTAACGAGTTTTAATATTACATTGAATTGATCCTTAATTACAACTTCAAATTTTATAATGCAAACGCCACATAATCCTACGTTTGTCGGATTTTAAAACAGTTCTAACAAGTAATATCATCTATATATATATATATATATATATATATATATATATATATATATATATATATATATAAAATATCTTTGAAATTGAACGCTCTTCGGCGACACACAAATAAATAAAAACACAGATGTAGATTTTTAGAATATAGAGACACAAAGAAAGGACACTCACAATTTGTTATTTTACGTTTCGACAGCACGGCTGTCGTCTTCAGAATCAATAACAATATATCCTCCACAATATATATATATATATATATATATATATATATATATATATATATATATTGTGGAGGATATTTTAGTTCAGCCAAAAGTCCATGAAAGCCGTCATACGCGCAGTGTATGCATTAGAGTTCTGTCTATTCTCATCAGGTTATGATAACAGAAAATAGCAGATACTACAAGTATTATATAAGTGTAGGTAATCTTATTAATTTTGCTTGCGCTGTTTACAGGCGCTGGAAGACGTAAGTAGTCAGCAGCCAAACTTACAGTATCTAGGATTAATAGGAATATCAAAAATTCTATCCTATTCCATTCAATGGTCCTATTCATCCAATGGTCAATTTGATAACAGCTCCCCAGCCACGGAGTGACAACAAAGACGGAAGCATATGGATGATCGGGTTGATCCAAGTATTACTGCTTGATTGAGATTCGTAATGTTCTCTAAATATTCAGATAAAGTTATAATTTCTTTATTTTCAAATATGTTTTGGAACTACAATATCACATAATGTTTCATCCCACGGGGGAAAATGAAGGGTGATTCACAATTTCCTTATCTGTTAAAAAAACGTACTTCTCGGATCTCTCAGTCAGCTTGAACAGGTTTTTTGCGGTGGTACTGCTCGTACAATTTGATGGGTGGATTCGGCCAAAGTCTTATCAGTTCATCTGCTGTTAAAATCTTTGTTAAAGATGAAATTTCGAGCTACTTACGTCAACACACGCATTTTTAAGTTTATGGTGCAGACCGAACGTCTGTCACAAAGAAATACACTCGAAAAAATGTGAGCAATTGGTCAGGAGAACTCAATGCAAGCAATTCTTTTGCAATACTGAAGTGGAATTTTCCCATGATATTGCTTCTAATTTCTCTTCTTCTATGAGGAATGTTCCATAAATAGTGATCATAAAATCCCAATACATTATTGCGTAACATTTCAATTATACGATTCACTACTAGCGTATTAAACGCAATGTAAAAGTGGCAAACACGTCATTGATTTGACTAAAGTGTGGCATCGGCGGTAGCCGTTGGAAATTGAAATACATCTTGAAGTGCGTTCCTCATCGTACTTTACAAGCCGTAACTGACTCTATTCTATTCTTTCCTGTTCCCCGATGCGAAGACACATCTTCGCGGAAGCGCCCCCGTCACCGTGGAAGCAGACGCGGGCGATCCGAACGTGCCTCACATTGCATCGGCGGACGCTGACGCAAGGCTGATCCATGAGACTTGTGCCACATATTCGTCACACATGAAACAGCATGACTTAAAAGTAAACATTTGCTCATAATTATGTGATTAAAAAAAATTAGCGATTCATCTCCATTGAAAGGTCCTCGTGACTGTACGGAGAAGGTATCAAATTAGCTGTAGGCTCCCTGCTTCAAACTATCAGAAAGTGTCCTGCATTAATTGCTGTCCCAAAATGACCGGATCTAATTCCCTGCTGCGGGGATATGCGCGTGTCCCCGCAGCGAATCACCACGGGGGCGAGCGACAGTAACTGCAGGAACATCAACGTATCATGGTGTACTATATGTATTAGGTCGTGACGTAGTTGCAATAAGTTACGCAGATTGAAATATCGTACACATTGATTAAATCTGTCGGGGCACGAGAACTTGATCTTGATCAGGCCGGACGTGTTTGAAAAAAGAGGTAAGGAGGAAAATGCCATCGGCGCCGGCCCTTGCTGCCGTGCACTCCCCTGGCGGTGGCTCCCCCTGGCGCCCCCCTCGTCGTCGAAGAATCGCCGCAGACAGCGTCCCGAATCGCCTTCAAGAATCTCCCTCGTCGAATGAAATGGACATCGCTTTGAGTCACACATCGGATGTTATTCCCGTGCGACGATCGCTCAAATGTAAGCGTGCAACGGGCATGTCAAAGGTCAACGATAATGACAGCAGCATAGCGAACGCAATGCGCAGCCTTAGGGCCCACAAGGTTAATGGCCCGCGAAGGATATGGCGAAAATAATAATTCCAAATGGATTCAATCGTAAACGTTTTTATTGTGACTAGATATTATGAGAAACGAGGAATTCCCAATGCCCCAATCATTCCATTATAAAGGCAGACTGAACTGTCGTGCGGATTCACCAACCTACTCGTCATATTGATGATTCTTAGGAAAGATTTTATACACGTGTGTGAGGGGTCTGAGAAATGTTTGAAAGGAAGGGTCACAAGGAAATTTCACGTGGAAAAGGTGTGCAATCATTCAAAAGTATGAAATGCAATGCCTGGATAATGAAGAAGTTATCGATTCGTCAAGTGAAGAACGGACGAGAGGGAGGAAGGAGGTCGGAAGATAGGGGATGATGATCGCCAAGAGGAAAAGAACGAGCACAGAAGTACTTTGCGTACTTTCTATCAACTCCTTATTTGAAAAATAAGGAATTCCTGGAAGAGGCAGAAGTTGAAAATAAAAGTAGGAATGATATGGAAGTGAATATGGTGCCGTTTCGGAATTGGGTGGAAAGGTCGAAGGGAAAGGACGAAGGGCAGAGAAAAGACGCGCAAGAGATGAATTGAGGCAAAAGGACGGTTCGCGATAATGTTTGTGTGGCAGTGGTTTGAAGTATGACCGTGAAACATTCGATGGTTGCGATGGATGTAAGGAATGTGACACAAATGAAGATCTACTGCCAGTGGTGAAAACAAAATAAAAAATGCAAAAGCTGCTTTCATAAATGGCACAATGCTGAAAATGTTAAACTACGAGAGAAGGTTGCGTATAACTCATTAGTGCGAATTGTGAAACTAACGTTTGCAAAATTTAGTCGTTCTATATGACTTGAAGGGTCTGCGTGTGCATGAAATTTGTCTCCTTTTCCAAATAGGAAATCAAGAAGGTATGTAAAATAAAAGATGAGACTGGTCTTAAAATACATGAACTGCTCGACGGATCACAACCAGTGAGATGTCCCCTTATAGCAGCGTCTGTGAGAAGCAAAATACCACCTTGCCTGTGGCCCTATCTTTACTCCTCTCCGCACAATAGCGATTCTTGTCTTAAGCTTGCTCATGCTTGTCACACAGATGCTTGTGTCGGTAAGAATGGAGGAGCTGCGCGCGTGCATTTTATTCTGTTTTAACCTCGAGAAAAGGGTAACTGAAACTTATGCGATGATTAAGGAAGCGTTTGGCAATGAATCTATGATTGAATCTATGAATGAGTGAATCCATATTCCCCATGATTCAAAAACAGCTCGGATGTTGCCTACGAATGTGAAGATAATGTGATCATTTTCTTCGATTGGGAAGAGGTTATGTCCTCAAATGAATGTGTCCCTTAAGGACAACCAGTGAATGGACAGCACTACAGGGTTAGTCCGGAAAATAAGTGTACTGAGCTCAGGAAAAAAAATTTATTACACTTTTACATATCTTAAGCTAATATTCCTCAAAATAGGACCCTTGTGAGTCGATACACTTGTTCCAGCGGCGTTCCCATTCCTGGAACGCTCCCGCGAAGGCATCATCGGGAACCTCTCGAAGACACGTCGTCGACCTCTTCTCTGCCCTCCAC
The DNA here is from genome assembly GCF_022747635.1 of Hetaerina americana. Lineage (NCBI taxonomy): Eukaryota > Metazoa > Arthropoda > Insecta > Odonata > Calopterygidae > Hetaerina > Hetaerina americana. Next base: position 650,653 of record NW_027286359.1, read on the forward strand.
GAACATCTTGTGCCACCGAAAGATCATGTTTCTGGACATGGCTGACTCCCCGTAAGCCTGGTTAATCATACCGACAGTTTCGGTAGACGATTTCCCAAGCTTTACCGCAAATTTGATGGAATAACGCTGCTCCAAAAACTTCGGCATCGCGTTCCGTGACGTGGGTCGAAGCGTGGAGGTTCGCGTTAACAGAGCTCCTCACTCCACACCACAGCTCAGAGCCGACTGCCTTTTTCAGCGTCGCTTGCCAACATACCCCCCTCCAATCGCAGCCCGTCAGAGCGGTGCTAGGCGCGCCTGGAGCGGCGCGCCCAGCCCAGGAGTCAGTACACTTATTTTCCGAACGAATATAAGGAGGCCATGAGGTGGTTAAGACGTGCCATGGCTCGGAAAAGATATGGATGAACAAGTCTTGATGCTTTCATCACGACGACGCACCGATACACACACACACCATTGATTATCACAGAATTGTTGACCAAAAACAGCACACCAGTAATGCCTTAGCAATTCTACTCTCCATTTCCTGACGCGGCAGACTTTTTCTTATTTCCCACGTTGAAATCCCCTTGAACGGGGTAGTAGTAGTTTTGAGGGGAGGCGACCGACAGCTAAGGTCATATGCGCCATAGGGGATGGATAGGAAAGGATGAAGGGTGGAGAGAAACCCGGCGTCGGCATTAGCCTACTCTTAACGAAAGGCGCCAAGGGGTCCGCAGTTTAACGTCCCATCCGACGGACGGCGTACTCACTCAAAGTGCCCTCCACAAAGCACCTCAAGTAGGGATCGAGATACCTCTGAAAAATATTCAACACCGCCGGGATTTGAACCCGCGCCCTCATGGTGGGAAGCCAGTACGTTAGCCCCCGCACCATCTCGATCCCCCCCCTTGAACGGATACCAATTGGGAACTACTGAAGACATCCAACAAAATTGTTCCACAGACTTAATGGTTATCCCGAAAGAAGTATCCCAGGCGGTATTCGAAAGTTGGGATTAATGTTGGGAGCGTGGTATTGGCAACCAAGAGATGATTTGTGAAGGCAATAAGCATGATTAAAAGGTAACTAACAAAATCATGCATTTATTCCAGCAGTCTCGTCTTCTTTTGAACAGACCTTGTAAATCGCAAACAAGACGGCGCTACAGTAAGAGGGGCACCACAAGGAATAGGATAAGAAAGAATGTTGGAAATGCACGTATGAAATGTCATGAAGAGGAATATGACTACAAATCATTTAAGTGCCCACGAGGTCACCAAAGGGATTGCTTCGCTCAAGTATCGTAATATGATTGCGGATATTTTCGTGCATTACTATTGTGGAAACGTAGACGTTAACACCAGCTCGCCTTGTCGCAGTAATTTTATTAAAAACTTGAATGCTTTCGTGCTATAATTGTGTCATCAAGCCCAGTGGTCTTTATCGCTTGAATTATTCAACTCCCTTACTAATTACTTGATAAAAATGTCGAGCTGCGCGAGTGGTGCGCCTGTTTGAGCGGCGTGCGGACGACGACCCGAGTGCACAGCTGCACCGGCGAAATGGAAAGAAAGAATCGATGTCCGGATATCTTCTGGTTTCGTGCCTCGTAAATTGTCTCAAGGCGGCCTTCGCCGTGGCCCGGCCGAGGGGATGTGTCTTCGACGGGGAAAGGGGGCGAGTGGAAGTGCGCGCCTCCTCGACGGCCCGTGAGGAAAAAGGGGGTGGGAATATTGTGTGGAGGAAGGGGGCAGGTGGAGGAAGGGGTGGGTGGGGCGTTGCGAGTAGTTTTATGGCGAGTGGGCGGGGCGAGGAGGGCAGAGAGAGGCGTCGAGGGAATGGTTGTTCGGGGGGGGCGGAGAAGAACGCAGAGATGAGGTGGAAACGGGGGGGGGGAGACGGGTGCGGGGTCCACCCTCGGAACCATAGAGGAATGGTTTTGAGAACGCCTCAATCACGCAGCAAATTCAATAAGGGGGATAAAGAGTGCGGCCCGCGACTCGGAATGAAGCGGGGATTTGTGACGAGGCGCGAAAAAAGCCCCTCGGACAGTTCGCACGGCGCTGCGTTCGTTCTGTTCGCGCGTGCTTGGCCGATCTGCGATGCGCATCTCACGGCTCGCTCGACTGTGCGAGTAATTAGCAGCATGACCTCTCGACCTCTTTCCCGTTGTTTGTGAAATGTCGCGTCTGTGATTGCCCGCCGCGGTGGTGGATCCTGTCAAAGATCAGCTCTCAGTGCGGGCGACATTTAATTCTGAAAACGGAAAGACTGCCGGCCAGCCTTTGGCAATGATTCCTGACGAGGCCTTCGCGATCGAAGCCACGCGATGGATTTGTGCTTCGGAGAGGTCACCTCACGAAAAGACGGATACTTGAAGGGGAAGGACCATCCGGACCACCTTTGACAACTTTGGACCACTGCATCCATCGTGAATGAATGGAAAGTTCATTAAGATCGACGCAAAGCATTGGAAGACGTCGTAAACGGCACAAAAGGAACTTGCCCCAGAAATAACATCCACCCACAAGTGGAGCTCCTTAATAAATATGGACCACTGCTATTATACCATCATAGGTAATACCCAAGAGGGAGCCAACTGTTGAGTGGCAGTCGAATAGTCAAAGTGTTTAGAAGATCATAGATAATATGGTTTTCAAAACCACTTTGATTAAAAATAAGGATTCATCTTCCACACTTAGAAAAAAGAATGGTGCGGTTGGAGCAGAGACATCCTAACCAACCTTCCCTTGCTCCTTCAAGTAGCAACATACATAGAAGTGCAGCACTGCTATATGTTGATTGAGGGGATACCTGCCCACGCTTAAATTTCCCTTTTCGTCTTCAATCACCTAAGTTATCCAATATGAGATTCTTAAGCAGTTATTTGCAGAAGCTCTCAAGTACCCAATAGATACATAGTAATACACTTGAAATTAAATGCATAACCATTCACAGAATTCACAGGATATTAGAATTTAGGCGTTATTAGAATTAGAATTTAGAAGTACAATTAGTACATATTTCCACAGTATCCAGCGCAAGAGCAGGAACATACAAAGTAATATATAATCATAAATAAATAGTTTATATCGTGCACGTATGATATATTTTGGTTTTCCGCCTAGTCGTAGAGGACGTTGAATAGGAAAATGTGCAGTGACATAAAATGCATTGGATGCATCTCTGCTTTCATGACTTAATTAACCACTTATGCGACGAAATCAAAGAGGAGTTTACAATTGGTATTTAAAGAATATAATACTATGGGGGATCGAGATGGTGCGGGGGCTAACGCACTGGCTTCCCACCCTGAGGGCCCGGGTTCAAATCCGGCGGTGATGAATATTTTTCAGAGGTATCTCGATCCCTACTTGAGGTGCTTTGTGGAGGGCACTTTGAGTGAGTGCGCCGTCCGTCGGATGGGACGTTAAGCTGTTGACCCCTTGGCGCCTTTCGTAAAGAGTAGGCTAATGCCGACGCCGGGTTTCTCTCCACCCTTCATCCTTTCCTGTCCATCCCCTATGGCGCAAATGACCCCAGCAGTCGTTCCCCTCCCCTAAATACTACTACTACGAGAAACATCCGTACGAGAGGCATATTCTCTTTTTAACGAAGCTTGCTGGCCCAATGCATTCACTACATAGCTTCCATGTCTCTTAGATCTTTTCTGCTTCATCAAATAGTTTTCCTGACTGACTTTGATGGTTGGCACGAATTTTCCATTCAACGTCGTGGCACTGAATAGAGACCAAAACCAGGATCAATGCAAAAGATCTATCGCAATATTTAAGGCATGCATATATTTCCCCGGGAGGTTCCGCGGCTTGTGCAAATGTATACTATGTGCCTGTGCAGTTCTCTCGCACAGTTCGCTCAACCGAATAATCATAATTATGAAATACGCACAAGGGCTGTTGTGTCCATTGGCACGCCCTATAACCTCTTACTCTTACTCATTAATATATTTTTTTAGGAAAAGCGTATTACAAGTTTACTTTCAAGCATACATCTACATTAATAGCCCTCGATCCACGTAAATAGTTTTTGGCAGAGGGTGCAGGCACCAGATGGGAAGGGTAAGAGATAAGATTAAATATAACATTAAGGCATAGCATTAAAAGTTCAAGCGGTAAAATCCATCGAAAGGAGCGCTTCCCTTCCCCACCTCGGGTGTCCATTGGTGTCATTTGATGTTACGATCTTTTTTAGGGTGTTCCGAGAACCGAAGGCGTCATCCTGGCCGAGTGAATCAACCGAGTGAAGAGAGGAGCAAACACGCCAGCCAGCAGTGCATTGTGTTCTGCAATGAAAACACGTGCGACACGGAAAAGTTATCCACTTCTAAGGAAACAATTAGCGTCAGTTCGACGGCTTAACTCCGCTGTCCACACTTCTATCGGATAACTTGGAGCACCAATCGTTTTCCACCAAACATCCTCTCCTCTATGTCATCCGACACTATTACAGATATGTGGACGAGCATGTTGGAAGAGAGTTCCCATGATACGTGTTTTGTTTTTCCACTGAGAAAACAAAAGGCGTCCATGTTCACTTGCTTCCAGATGTCATTCCATCAGCACCACGTCTGGATCGACAGAATCTACTCAATGGGAAAGAGTATCCGTTTCCAGGAAATATCTAAGGCAATGGACTAAATCGGCGTGAACATGCACTGATTTAAGTGATGGGAGTCTTAAACCCTAAAATATTTTACACTACTTGAGTCAATCAACGTGGGATGCTGACAGCACGGCCATCATCAAAATGTTGTCAATGACCGATCGTGCAAGTATTGCCATGCCACTTTTAATCTACATACACGTACTTTATATATTAATAGCAAACGGACAACCGCGATGCGGCACTTGTGAATTCATTTCCGTAATTTTGTCGAGGAGACTGGTTTCCAGCTTTGGGGTGCATATGCGATTGCATACTCAAAGTGTCCGCCTTGGGAGATCCCACAGCCGTGGACTGCTCCTGCTACTTCCCCCGGAATCCTCCTCGACGGCAGCCGAGTGCTAGAGCAGCCGCGGGAGCCTTTCATCGACACGCGGACTTCATCGACGCGGACACGCTGGGACGAGTCGAGGCACGTTCTTACAGCGTGGCCTCCTCCTGTGTGCCACGTGACCATCGAGGCAAAGCCCTATACTACCAAGATGGCCCTCAGTTGTCTCAAGTGCAGTAACCTTCGTCTTCTAAATTCTATCGAGTCAAACTGCATTCTATTTCCGGTCATTCCCTAATTCCATCCTAACACCCAGGGAATACAGTTGACCCACCATAAGAGTTTTGAAGTGGCACGGAGGGGGGGGGGGGTTTCCAGGGCACATGGAGTTTGCTGGAAATGATAAAGGTGATTCAATGGCAAAGTTGGCATTGAGAGCAACACACCTGGAGTCTTTGTTGGTACTGGCAGAGAATTAGAGAGTGGAATTAAAGAACATACTCCAAGAGCAGCGCAATTATACTTAGCGAAAGCGCATACGACAAAGAAGAGGGCCGAATCAGTTGAGATAGGGACATATATTATAGCAATGTTAAGGGCAGACAAATTATGAAAATTATAATAAGCAAGAGATGGAGGGAGGAACTATTGATTCCAAGAAACTGCGGGAGATTACGCCACGGTAAATTTTTGACGGGGTCATCCGCTAATATATATTTCAATGCCAAAATTTCAGAGGTAAATATCATTCGCCATGACCGGAATTCCAACCTGGATCCAGCGATGTCTCACCGAGTGCTTTAGCCAGTTAAGCTGTCGAGGCGACAGGCGAGACGGACATCGAGGGATCCCGAATCCCGTTTGAATCCCGTTCAAGGCGAATGATTTTTACACACTGTAATTGTTGCAAGGAAATATAGATATTTTAGATTAATGCGAGGTGAGAAGGAAGGATAGCGGGGATTACTGGACTGGTAATTATAGAATAATATACAGCGGTGGGGACGAGAGCCAACGGCGGGTTGACTTAATACTAAAAAACACGTAGAAAGAAGCGTAGTCAACATAGAACAAGCAACGGATAGAACATTACTAGTAGAAATAAAAGCAGAACCGACGAACTTGGTCATTGTTCAGGTATTCATGCAACCGAGCAATCATACTGGAGAAGAAGTCAATAGGATATACGATCAGTTAGAGGATGAGGAATGACCGCGGGGAGACAGCAATTGAATTCTGCAGGAGACAGAGGTTAGTCATCACCAACACTTGGTTTAGGCACCCCAAAAGGCGTCGGTTTACGTGAAAAATGCCAGGTGACTCAGCAAGGTATCAGTAAGATGGTATTATTGTTAGGCACAGATTTAGGAACAGCGTGATTAATATTCACAGCTTTCCGGGAGTGGACGCGGACTCAGGGCATAATTTAGTAACAATGACGAGTGACGTCCGGTTCAGCAAGACAAAACAGGGAAGATGGTTCGGGAGATATGAATATAGAAGAATTAACACGGACGACATATAATAAGTATCAGTGGCCTTGAGAACAGAATATTGAGAGAGGAAAAGGGAGCTCTATAAAAGTAGAAGGGAAATGCGAATTTATCAAAAGAGACGTATGAAATGCTACAAACGAAACAATAGGAAGAATAAATGTGTAAAGAATAAGAAAATCATCGATTGAGAATGAAATAATTATGAAGGTAGGTGAGAGAAGGTAATCAGAGTTAGGTAGACGGAAGTATGAAGATTTGAATAATAAATTGAGAAGGGTAACAAAGAGAGCCAAAGGAGTATATCCTATCGTTTCAGGTTTCACTTCGTGGAAGTATTTAATATCCATGCTAAAAAGAAAGACTCGTACTTTAGTACCGCATAATAAAACCTGTGGAAAAGTGCGAGTCTTTCTTTATAGTATGGAGAGCCAAAGGAGTGTTTTGGAAGACGCAGTGCGAGGCTGTGGAAAGTTTACAAAGCAAGGGTGAAATTAGTGCACTTTGTAAGAAGGTTAAAACACTTTCTGGAAGTAAGATGGGAAAATCCGTGACAATAGTGAAGGATTAGTCAGGAAAAATGTTAGTAGAACTAGATAAGGTCCGAGAGAGACGGAAGGAAAAATAGAAGAACTGTATAGCAAAGACATACGAACAGCAAGGTTAGATATAGAAAGAGATTATGAGCTAGATGAGGATATTTTTAAGTCCAGGCTTACACGATGGCAAGATAGAAATGGCATGAAGAGAATTTAAATCAAATATGGCCGCGGACAACTCAAAAGGTTTAGGAAAAGGTGGTAGGAAGAGTTTTTATGGGCTTAACCGTACCAATCATGAGGGAGGAATTTGGCCGGAAAACTTGGTCGGATTAGTATTAATTCCTATTGCAGAAAAGTAAAAGGCAGCCATATGTGTGAATAAGAGAACAATACGTTTGAATTGGCACGCCGTTAAAGTGGTTCTCGGGATCATCAATAAGATGTAGACCAGGAGGGGGAGAGGCACGCGAGATGCCATAGCAGCACTGAGATCACTAATAGAGAGGAACATGGAATGTAATCAAAATGAATTTTTCTATTTCGTATATTTAAAGAAAACGTTTGGTAGTGTGATTTTGTTAGAATTAATTAATGTATTACAATAAATAGGAATAGATTGGAGGGAAAGGAGACTAATCCACGACCTGTACTTGAGTCAGACTGCTCAGGTGCGAGTGGGGAGTCCGGATGGGCAGTGTTAGGGAGAGGTGTATCGTAAGGCAGGGTTGCCCATTATCACCGGTGCTTTTCAACGTAAATGTGGAGGAAATGATTAAAGAGGCATGGGAAGAACTGGAGGTAGGATTGAAAGTCGGGGGAGAAACCTAAAAACCAGTTAGGTTTGCCGATTATACTCAGTCATTCAGCCAAGAGGTTGCAAGCATTGCTGAGTGGTTTGGAAATTCAGCGCGATAAACATGGGATGAGAATCAATGTAGGGAAAACAATGATTAGGAGAAAAGTTAACTGAAACTATAAAATAAGAGGTTAATATCGCCAAGGCTGGTGAAACAGTTCACTTATTACGGGAATAGTTTCAATCCAAATGGTCAAAGCAGTAGGGACATAAGTCGAAGAATTGCGTCGGGCAAGGAAACTTACACCAGGAGAAGAGAATGGACGAGAGGGGATGTTGAGGAAAGAGCAGCGGAGACATTGGCAAGGGGCGTGGCGTGATCGAGGCACGGCATGAGGCGTCGACGGAGGCTCCAGAGATAACGTGGGCGAGGTGAAATGAATGGAAAAGGTGAAGTGGACAGAGAGGAAATTAAACGACCATATCCATTGGCGATGGAACATTGAAGATAGAGGGGTGAACGTAGCATATATTCACATTCAGCCTTCAAAAATATTTATCCATGCAAGTATATGCATGGAGTACGCACACAGTTTTTTCAAATATTCTCCCTCACATTCCCCCCCCCCCCACACGCACGCGGTCTCTAGCCTCCGCGGCCCCCGAGGGGCCGAGGCGGCTTCTGATGCCACGGAGGAGGATTAAAAATGTTTAAACCGTGGGAAGGGGGCGGGCGTTCCGTGGCCGGTGGGGCGGGGGCCACGCAGTTGACGGCCAAGATACGCACGGCCGGCCGACGATATCCACCGAACTTCGCGGCGGACTTTATTTTCCAGTCCGAGGCAGCTTGGGGAGATCGGTGGAAGAGATAGGCACCTCTCGTAAATGGAAGTTGGGTTGGTGGGAGTGTGGGGGGGAAAGGGGGAGGCAATGGGGGCGGGAAGGGGGAGGAGTCGCTCTCTCTCTCTCTCGGCACGGTTGTATGAGAGCCGGGTGTGGGGGAGGGGGGTATCGGAGAGGAGGCGGGAGAGACGAATGACTCTCGAATGAGTGGAGAGAGAGAGAGGGGAGGGGGTCGGAGGGGGCGTGTGTTCCTCGGTAACGCAGCGGAAGGGCAAGGGGGGAAGTAAGAAACAAAGCTCTCGAGTAGTAGGGAAATGGGGCGGGCGGAGGAGGAGGGAGGGGGTGGCGGGTGGTGGGTGGGTGTGAGTTTGATGGCGTGTAATAAGCAGTTCCCCCCGGGGGAAGGGGACCGGCGGAGTGAGGGGGGAGGGGTGTGCCGCGTCCCGGAGTAAAATGGCTGACACGGTGGGCACACACTCTCCATGGGCCGCGACTAGGAGTTTATTAAAGCTGATAGGTTAAGAGTTGTACTAATTAATTGACTAATTATGATGCACCTTGTCGGAAATATACTGCGACTCTTCTGGTAAGATCGCCACGTCAAACTGCTCACCCCTCCAGAAATACTTTTCTCCGTCAACTGATTTGGGAAGTTAAATAAGCTTCAAGTGCGTCCATTGCAAAAGCAGGCATTGGCGCAGTGCATATCTGGAAAATGCAATGATTGATGGGGGCGAAGTGATTGCGCCCTTCCTTCCTCATCATTTGATTGGCTGGTATCGAAGTTCCAGCGCGCATATGGGATCTGACCTAGTATTGGACAAAATGCGTACACTAAGTGCTCGTTTTGTTAAGCAATACAACTAAAAGGTTTCTTAAATACCTTCTGAAAACAATAAAACGAAAACTTTCGTAGCCTCTTCGAATGAAATCCAGATTATTCCGAATGTATAAACCGTTGTTATTTATTTTCGACCTTGACGAAATAATTCGTTCACTTTGATATATTCGCAGCGGTGGGTCAGGCAAAACCTGACTAAGGGAATTCTAAGAAGTCGTTTTAAGCCTGAAATTAAAATAAACATATTAAATTCATTTTTTTTAACTTCGACTCTCGATATGAAAGAGGGAAATTTGATGCTAGCTAATTGATTTAAATTGACACGTGTTATAAATTTTGACAAGTGAATCGTTCCGATAAATTGGTGAGAATTATAGTTATGTCCCTCACCGCACTAAAACCTTGTCGTGGTGGAAGGGCTTGTGCATTCCGATGACCCATAGAGCTGTGCTGGCGGGAGTAATAAAAATTGCTCCTGGTAGGGTCACCCATGCCAGATAGGTCGAAGGTTAGGGGCCAGACGAAAGGTAGTCCACGCAGCGTCTGTTCCTCAGTGAGGCGGCTGCGGTGGCGTCTGACCCCAGTGAGGCGGCCAGTAAGTGATGGTGTCACGTTAAAAACACTATTGAGGAAGTCAACGGGAAAACACCCCATATATGATTCCAAAGATTAACATGATGGACTATACAGAGATTTTTAGTCCTGGCAACTACGGGGCTCGTCCTAATCGGCCGTGTGTCGTGTCCGGCAGCGGGGGAGGCAAGGCTTCCGCGGTCGTCATCCCACGAAACCCTTGCAAGGGAAAACCAGCAGCAGCAGGACAGAAGACGCAGGAGAAGAATACCAAATTAGTTAGAATAGGAAGTGGAATGTTAGGACAATGATGAGGACAGGGAAATTGAAGAATGTTAAGCAAGAGATGGAAAGGGGAAAAATAGATATTTTAGGTCTTTGCGAGGTGAGATGGAAGGATAGCGGGGATTACTGGAGAGATCAGTATAGAATAACATACAGCAGCGGGGACGAGAGCCAACGGTTTAGGCACGAGGAATGACCGCGGGGAGAAAGAGGTTGAGTTCTGCATGTGACAGGGGTTAGTCATCACCAACACTTGGTTTAGACACCACAAAAGACGCAGGTATACATGGAAAATGCCAGGTGACTCAGAGAGGTATCAGCTACATTATATTCTTGTCAGACACAGGTTTAGGAACAGTGTGATAAATTCGCACAGCTTCCCGGGAGCGGATGCGGACTCTGACCACAATTTAGTTGCTATGAAATGTAGCGTCCGTTTCAAAAAGATAAGGCAGGGGCGGCGAGTTAGAAAATGGAATGTAGAAGCATTAAATGGGTTGAAAATGAAGGAATACAAACAGGCGGTAGAGGAAATCATGGAGGATGGTGAAGAGCCTTGTACTATCGAATAAAAATGGGAAAGTATCAAGGAAGGGTGGTCTAGAGCCGCAAAAGGCACTATTGGAACAGTTAACGCGAAAAGGATTGGGAAACCATGGATCACGGATGAGATGATTACAAAGGTGGATGAGAGGACAAAATGGAAGAATGTACACATGGAGTTAGGCAAAATGAAATACAAAGAGTTCAACAATAAATTGAGGCGGGCAACAAATAAAGCAAAAGAAGCATGGTGGAAGACGCAGTGCGAGGATATGGAAAGTCTGCAGAGGAAGGGTGAAATCGGTGCGCTGTACAGCAAAGTTAAATCTCTATCGGGAAGTAAGAAAGGGAGATCAACGATTGCAGTTAGAGATAAGGCGGGTAAGGTAATAGTTGGCATAGTAAAGATCCAGGAGAGATGGAAGGAATATATAGAAGATCTGTATAGTAAAGAACTTCAACCAACAAAGTTAGACATTGAAAAGGAACATGACGTAGAGGAAGACAGCTTAGGTCCAGGCATACTAGACAATGAGATAGAAAGGGCATTAAGGGAGATGAAACTAAATAAGGCCTGGGGGGTGGATAAAATTCCCGCGAAACTATTAAAATGCTTAGGAAAATGTGGGAAGAAGAGGCTATATGGGCTGATCGGTAGTATTTATGAGGAAAGAATCTGGCCGGAAGACTTTGTGAGATCAGTGTTAGTTACTATTCCGAAAAAAGGTAAAGGCTACATCATGTGAGGACTACAGGACGATAAGTTTTATATCCCACGCAGCTAAAGTTGTTCTCAGGATCATAAACAAAAGGATAGAGAGTAGGGCAAATGATTACTTAGGGGATGATCAGTTTGGGTTTAGGAAGGGGAGAGGTACGCGTGATGCCATTGCAGTAATGAGATAATAATCGAGAGGAATATAGAACATAACCAGGAGGTATTTCCTGTTTCGTAGATTTCGAAAAAGCGTTTGATAGGGTGAATTGGGAAAAACTGAAGAGTATATTGCAGAAAATGTGAATAGATTGGAGGGAAAGGAGGCTAATCCGCAACCTGTACATGTCTCAGACTACTCAGGTGCGGGTGGGGAACGGGGAGTCCGGATGGGCAGTGTTAGGAAGAGGTGTAAGGCAGTGTTACCCATTATCACCGTTGCTGTTCAACCTGTATGCAGAGGAAATGATTGAAGAGGCATGGGAAGAACTGGAGGTAGGAATGAAAGTGGGCGGGGAGTTGTAAAATCAGTTAGATTTGCTGATGATCAGGCTTTAGTTTGTCAGTCAGCCAAGGTGTTGCAAGCAATGCTGAGTGAATTGGAAATTCAGTGCGACAGATATGGGATGAGAATCAATATTAATAAAACAAAGGTTATGCGATTTTCTAGAAAGATAAAGGCTAAGCTAAACATTAAAATAGGAGGGCAAAAACTAGAGCAGGTAGAACAGTTTACGTATCTCGGTAGTCCTTAAGCGGATAAAATAATACTTTGTAATTCCACAGATTTATTTCACAAACACACGACCCGGGTTTCGACGTACAACGTCATCTTCAGGTGGAGATGACGTTGTACGTCGAAATCCGGGTCGTGTGTTTGTGAAATAAATCTGTGGAATTACAAAGTATTATTTTATCCGCTTAAGAATGAACCGATTCCATAAAATAACGCCTGAAACCATCGATTATATCTCGGTAGTGTTTTGGACCAAGAGGGTCAAAGTAGTCGGGACGTAAGGAGAAGAATTGCGCTAGGCAAAGATGCTTTCACAAGGAGGAGGGAGTTGATGACAGGGACGTTGAGTAAGGATGTTAAGAAAAAACTCGTAAAAAATTTGATATGGAGCGTAGCTATGTAAAGCGCGGAAACGTGGTCATTGAAACTGGAGGATAGACGTAGACTGGAGGCTTTTGAAATGTTGGTGTGGAGAAGAATGGAGAAGGTGAAATGGGTAGAGAATAAAACAAATGATGAAGTACTTGGTAAGGTGGGCGAAGAGGGGTGTTTGTTGGGAGAAATCCTATGAAGGCAGGAAAAGTGGATGAAGGGGGTGTTAACCGGCAGTGGGATGTTGAAGGCTGTAATTGAGGGGAGAATGTTAGGTAAACGAGGAAAGGGTAGGAACAGGATAGGGATGTTGGACGGGATGAAGGGAGGAAGAAAGCACTCAGAGCTGAAGCGGGACATGATGTAGAGGGGGATGATATGTTTTGCTGGGGGTCACAAATTATTTAATTAGTAATTTTGTCCATCCAAAAACCTACCTTAACCGGTAGATTACCTAATAATAATATTAATAATATAGTTATGTTCCTGCTTGACTACCCCGCAGAAAATGATTTCACAAATTAAGATTAAAGGAATTTTTATAACTCAGAGAACGCAACTATGAAAATAACAACAACAATTTTATATGAAAAACCTCATACCAGTTTCAGAAAGAGAAAGAAAATTTCTCATAAAAGGAAACGGTGCCCAATTACAGGCAAGGGATATAATACAGCCAAGGGAGATTACAGACTTGTTCTGGGCACCACTCGCCTCTCACAGTGTTCCCAAATCGAATCAATCTGACCAACATCCAAACTTCTAAATGTTCATTCTGACGCTCAGTATATTTTGTCAATACTCTGTATACTACATAAAGCATAAGACAGGCTGCTATGTAGGGCTGTAAATTTAAACTAAAAAGAGGATCGGGAAGCTGCGGAGGCTAATGCCCACCCCGATGACCAGGGTTCGAATCACGGAGATTACAGTGATTCTGTGGTTTTCCGATTCTCATTTGAGGTGCTTGGTGGAGACCACTTTGAGTGAGTCCGTCGTCCTTCGGATGGGACGTTAAATTGTGGATTCCTTGGCGCCTTTCGTTCAGATTAAGCGTATAAGGACGCCGGATTTCTCTCCACCCCTTCTCTATTCCCTGATAATGGTACCTATACTTCACATCTATGCCATATACATATATATTCATAGCTAAGGAAGTCGTTTACTTATAATTAAAAAAAATGATAGAAAAGGACTCAAAACAGAACCCTGCGGAACTCCGGAAATTATCAAATTTACGTTACACGAATATATTCAATTTCAACCCAAAGCATTTGCGAAAATAAATAGCAATTGAACCTTTTCCGTGGTATTCCTCGTATACCTGTTCGCTGGAGCTAATATAAAAAACCTTGATAATGTCGAGTCATTTTCTGGCTGTTCGTTTATTTGATTCAATCAGTTTTATAAACGTGAGTCCTATAATTTTTTCAGCGCAGCTTCAGTTTCCCTTCACGCAAAAAAGGCATATTGGTCTTGACTAAATAAGTGAGTTTTATCGAGAAATTTAACAAGTCTAGAATTTGACAAGCTTTTCGAGGAGTTTAGAAAATAACGGCAGCAATGAAATCAGTCGACAATTCTGCATTTCCAATCGATTTACTTTATAAAGCGAGAGCTTGACTACAGCTGTCTTCATTGCATCTCGAAAAAATAGCATTTATAAAACTGAAATTATAAATATGCAACAAAATATGTGTTAAATCATTTAGGACGTCTTAATATTTTTACCATTAAATCCTTCATGATCAAAAGTTTTATTCAGGTGAAAAATATTTAACTTATTTCATTATTCAATGAGAGTAGACAGCTTATATACGCAATCACTTAAACAGGCGCAGAATTTTGTTAAAAAATCAACAACAACATTCCTATAATTTTATACTATCGAAAGGGTAACAAAATAGACATTAAGTGCGTGCGCTAGCTAAAGTAGTATGAGCATAATGGGAAGAGTTCACCCCAGCCGTACTCTTATAAATGGGCAAAGGATGGGTGGGGGAAATTGGAGCAAAATACAAGCAGTAAATCGATAAAAATTATAAAATTAACTAATTAACTGAAATTGACTAATTTTTCAGTTAATTATTTAATTTTATAATTTTTATCGATTTACTGCTTGTATTTTGCTCCAATTTCCCCCACCCATCCTTTGCCCATTTATAAGAGCACGGCTGGGGTGAACTCTTCCCATTATATTTATACGGCCGTAGTTACCGTTCGCTTTGTATATAGTATGAGCAGTTGAAACGCAAACATTTGTTCCTATGCATATTTTTTGGGGGCTCCGTTGTATTTGAACACGTAGTTCCTTGAAATTTGTTCATTGAGCCACGAAATTCCATTGACGAAATTTTTAAACTCGCACTGTTAATCGATCTTTCGCAATTAAATTGCAAGAGATTTAATGTCAAGAATATTTTCTTTGGATTTTCATAACTGCGGGACTGGAAAAAAAGACCCCTTGCTGATTTTATACTTGAGGTCTCCAAGCTATTTTTATTCTACTCAGTGCTATGGTTATGCTGACAGTGAATTCGGTATTCTAGGAGTCCTCTCTGTTATTCTAGCGCTTCGGCAATTTGGTCTTCACTGAGTCGTGACATTACTCTCCGAAGCCATTCCATTGGTGGTACAGTCAGCTTTCGTCATCTTGCAAAATAATGAATGTCTTGGTGCCAATCACATATCGCGTGTGACATTCGCTCGGCGAATGAGGATGAAGCTGGGTGAAGGCGAATGTCGGCCTGGAAGGCGGAGGGGTGATTCGGGGCGCCACCCCGGCGTCTCCCACGGCGCCGCCGCTCTCGAGCTCCAAAGTGTTTCACGCCTGCAGCAGGATGCCACCGCTCAAGGCGTCTTTTTATCACAAAAATTCTCTTCTAATAAGAAAATGGGCAGGTGCACACCTGCGCAGTTAAACAGGCGAAAGTCATTAAATTAAAGTTGGAAACATTAAAACATCCTCCATATTCTACAGATTTTTAGGAGGTCATCATCACCAGCACATTTGCCTTTTTTGAGGACACTCCGATATTCTACCTTTTGGGTGACTTAAAAAATTTTGTGAAACGCAGGGCTATTGCGTCGAAAAATTCACGAAAACCTACCAAATATAATTTGTGAAGTTCTGAAGACTCAGGTTCTGAAGGAAAATTAAATATACAAACACATTCAATACTGACTCTCTCTCTCTCTCTCTCTCTCTCTCTCTCTCTATATATATATATATATATATATATATATATATATATATATATATATATATATATATATACATAGCATATATTTCGTAGCATATATATATATATATATGCTACGAAAGCATATATATATGCTTTCGTAGACGTAACACGGAAGTGCCGAATAGTACAATACACAGTAACACACAATATAGAAACACAAAAAAAAAGAACACTCACACGTATTTTCTTGATATTTCGATGGAAACAATCCGTCTTCATCTGAAGATATAGAAGTAATGTTAATGTATGTTGTTAAGCAATCATTACTTCTATATCTTCAGATGAAGACGGATTGTTTCCGTCGAAATATCAAGAAAATACGTGTGAGTGTTCTTCTTTTTTTGTGTTTCTATATTGTGTGTTACTGTCTGTATATATATATATATATATATATATATATAAATAAATATATATATATATATATATAAATAAATATATATATATATATATATATATATATATATATATATATATATATATATATATATATATATACAGGGTCGCACCCAAAAGTGGTAGGACTGATTTTTTTACAAGAATTTTATTGACGATATACTTACATCGACTTAATAACCTTCAAAGTATGCTCCTTGAGCTGCTACACACTTAGTATAACGTTGCTCCCATTCCCCGTACGCCCGCTGGAAATTTTCTTTGGAGATGCCGTTGATGACCCTCGTCGAAGCCTCTTGAACGGCCTTTATCGAGTCAAAACGTCGTCCCTTGAGCTGTCTTTTCATCAGGGGGAAGAAGAAGAAGAAGTGCGGTGGTGCCAGATCGGGAGAATAGGGCGGGTGCGGCAACGTGGCAAAGCCGTATTTGGCCAGGAGCTGTCTGACGACGAGCGCGCCATGGCAGAATTTTCGGCACCATCTTGGCGCACACCTTGCGCATGGCCAAATCCTGTGAAATAATGCGTTGGACGTTGGATGCAGACAGACCCAACTGGTCTGCAATTTCTTCACTGGTTAAGCGTCCGTCTGTGTTCAGCAGTGTCCTCACTCTGTCCACATTCGGGTCGGTTCTTGCCGTCGACGGCCGTCCGGAGCGATGGTCGTCTTCAACGAGCTCCCTACCCTTTTTAAACAACTCGTACCACTCAAATACTGTGGAACGGCTTAAGGCAGTGTCCCCATAAGCCTGTTTGATCATATCGAGGGTCTCAGTTGCCGTCTTCCCGAGTTTCGCATATAACCTCACGGAATAACGTTGCTCTAAATTCAGATTCATTTTGTTTTCGACGCGGACAAAAATCTTGCTTCACTAAAAACGGTGTCCTCACTGAACGACAGCCCGCAGGTGACTGAGGTTGGTGTCGGTCTGTTGCTAAGAGGCCCCTTCACCTTACCCTGCCAGGCAGACCCCCCTCCGCCGCTCCGTTCGCGCCAGAGAAAATCAGTCCTACCACTTTTTGGTGCGACCCTGTATATATATATATATATATATATATATATATATATATATATATATATATATATATATATATATATATGTGTGTGTGTGTGTATATATATATATATTTATATATATATATATACATACACACACAAACAAACACAGTAATCAATCCGAAGGTCGGTTTTGTAGGTGATGGTAAAATTCACCCAGTAGTAAGCTCGACGGTGTATGAAATTCACACATCAGGATATGAGGGTCAGTTCTTTTCCCTGTGCCGGCTATGGTTTCGTCCGGTCAGCTGACCATCGCTCTACCCCTGGGCTTCCGCATCCCATATATGTACATTCAAACACGAAATCCCGCCAAAGGGGGAACAAATACTCATTTGCATAGAAACAGATATAAGGAAAAGGGATAGGACACACATAAAGGACACAGGAGAAGTGGAGAAGGCGGAATCAGGCAGATCACGAGTGTAAAAATATTTTTCTAGACCGGGACTTGTACTCCGGATCTTTCCACTTGCCGGGCGGAGGCTCTTAACCACTTGAGCTAACCAGGAAACGTAATTTACACTGAGATCTGCAATGCTTTATGCAACCAAATGCCCCGATTCTTTGGCCAAGAGATGGCATTAGGGAGCTGTTTCATCCACCAAAGGAGAAATAGATTTATAAATATGCGATGCTTCTACATCGCATATTTATAAATCTATATTTATATATATATATATATATATATATATAGGAGTTATATATAAATATTATTATTATTGATAGTCTACTGGTTAAGGTAGGTTTTCGATGAACACAGCCAACACAACGGTTTAACCATAATTCCCTTTTCAATCCTATTCCTGCCCCTTCCTCGTTTACCTAACATTCTCCCCTCTATTACAGTCTTCGACATCCCACTACCAAGCAATATACCCTGAATCCATTTTTCCTGCCTCCTTATGATTTCTCCCAACTCAACCCTCTCCTCCACCACCACACCCTACTTCTTCCTCATTTGTTTTCTTCTCTGTCCATTTCACCTTCTCAACGCCCACATTTCAAAAGCCACCAATCTAATCATCGACTATTCTACCTCGAAATAAAAAAGTAACCTAAGACTCAGCGGACTACACTTTAATCTGCTGGGAATTAGCGAGCGACAGATGTCGCCAATAAAAAAGATCGACTTATCGTAATAAATCAATAATATTGACCAATTAATATACTCTGAATCCATTTTTTTGTCTCTTTATGATTTCTCCCATCAATCCCCTCTCCTCTCCCGCTATACCTAGCACTTCTTCATTTGTTTTCCTTTCCGTCCACTTCACCTTCTCCATCCTTCCCCACACCCACATTTCAAAAGTCTCCAATCCACGCCCATCATCCTGCTTACCGAAGATAGTTTCTGTTTCAACTAATACCATTCCTGAATTATCTTTAATTATTTTCAATGTTTTATCCTTCTTACTTCCTGACTTCCTAGCGTTCCTGTAAAGCGCACCTTTTCTCTCTTGACTTACCGTTTCCTCACACTGCGTTTTCCACCACGCTCCTTTCGAATTATTTGTAAACCGCCGCAGTTTATAGTTTAAATCTAAATACTTCCTCCTACGTAACTCTGTGTTTATATTCTTCAATTTTCTTCTCTTTTATATCTTCGTAATCATCTCGTCCGTAATTCATAGGTCTCCTTCATTTTCCTATTTACAGTTCATATCGTTTCATTTGCGGCCTTCGACGTCCATTCATATTGAAACAAATCAAGCAGTTTCCCCCGGGGGGGGGGCAGAGGCGGATTCGGATGAAAGTTTAATTCTCATCAAAGTCATAATGTTAAATTTGTGAGAATTCGAAAGCGTGTGTGGCAGTGGAGTTGAGTAGGCGCCTGGGACGAAGGGGATAAGAGTCCCGAAAGGCAGTTGATCAAATTCTGAGCAGTGATATGGTAACCGGTACGGTAGAAGAAGAATGGGAATATCTCAAATGAATGAAAGGAAAGCGGGTGCATAGAGATATGCCGACGAAGCTTTGGTTTGCGGAGGGAATAATTAGGAAGGTTAAAGAAAGAAGGAGATGGGAGAACGTGGACACGCGAATTAGGAAAAACAACGAACAACGACCTGAGTAATAAACTAAGGTGGTACTAATACAAAAAAGGAAATGTGGCAGAAAGAGCATAGCGAGGTTATGTGGAGGTTCAGAGCGGGGACGAAATGGGCGCACTGTACGTAAATGGATAGGTATTGTCAGTATCACGGAAAGGATCTCCCGTATACACTATTAAAAATGCAACGGATAATATTTAATTGACTACGAAGAAGTTTTGACAAGCTTGAAAGGGCACATAAAATGATAACAGATAGTGGCCATGCCAGGTAGTTCGGATAAAGAGAGGGCATTTTCCGTCAAAAAATGATGGTTTAGGACCTGGAATAGTTACTGGCGAGATAGAGAGGCATTGCATGATGGGAAATTTAAAAGTGTTTTGTGAATACGAATGATTCGATCGTGCATGTACTCGTAGCAAACAATCCTTGGAACAACTCTAGAAATAGAGAAGAAAGAGTTTTCTTGGGGTCATCTTACGAGGCAACAATTCAGCCAGAAGACTTTTTTGAGATCAGTATTGAAACTAATTCCAAATCAAGGACAAAGCATGCGAACGTTATAAGTATAAGAGCATTAGTTTGATTAAACACTAGGCAAGAGCATTCTTTAGGATACTTCAATAACAGGATGGAGAATAGAGAAAGCGAGCACTTGGGTGAGGATCACTTTGTTCGCAAAATTAATAAATATTCGGCAGAGGATTTAAATTTAGTTAATACATTTTTTATAGTAAACATTTTGTGATAATCTAGACGACTGCACAGCTGTGGATAGCAAATTTGAAGCGGATAGGATATTTGAGACGGACAGAGCTAGGAAATGAAAAAAGATGCAAATTTATAAATGAAAAGATTGGAAAATATTCGGAACCAAACAGGAGGCAGACTCGTGAATCTTTCGAATGAATTTCCTGCAGAGGATAGTATATGTGAGCATATTTTTATTCAACTCTTAAAAGATGCGCCCGCAGATTTATACCAACTTTTTCCCTCTAATTTTGTGATCAAATCACAAATTTTTCTCAAATCCAGACGTTCTTACTCCTTCGGGAAATATTTGAAGGAATCATTTACATATGCACTTTCAGTATCGTAAATCCTTATAAAAGCATGCGTATATAAAACAAAGTAAAAGAGAGAATATATATTTTTTAAGTCATCATGTAAAGTAATGAATTTATATAATTCAGAGTTTCATTTTTTTAAATTCCTCCCTCCAATGCCATCGGCTAACATGAAAATTGCCCTTTCTATTCTCCAGTGGATGAATTTATCTGCAGACTGAAATAAACTATTTTATCTTTCCGTTTATTTCGTAGTATTTTTGTTGTACGCAGGATGTTTTTCACTCGGGGTTCTGCAGAAATTGCAATTTCACGTCGCCTTCACGTCAAGAACTTCACGCTGACTCTCTGATCTGGATCTTAGATAAATTGTGAGGATGGGCTTCGCTTCCACGTGCTAGGCAGCGCACCGGCATTTAAGTCGCCGGCGGGGAAGTGAAGAGAGAGCAGAGGCCTCCTGAGGCGGAGGATCGGTTACGAACCACCAAAATGGTGCAGATGTTTGGAAAAATGATCTCTGACCGAAATAACTTACGTATATATGATGCATAAATTCACTGATGACTAGAAAACTAAAATTAGACTGTAGATCTTAGATGCAATCTGAGACAGGTATTCTGGCACCAAGCGCTGAGGTTGCTGAGGCAAGCAAGAAGCGCTTGATAGCCCGATTGAAATGTGTGTCTCGGTAAAGGACATCGGCGCTAATGTCATCAACAGCACTACAAAAACAAGAATAGTGAATGGCAGTTCCCCCACCCGCCTATTCCTTTCTAAGGCTAACGTTTTTGTACGCCATGATGGCGCCCTTAAGTACTCTTTACTCGGCACCCTTGTTCTTCCTCGTATGAGAACCTGTTCTTACATTTCGAACATTGGCATCCGCTAATCTGTATTCAGGTTCCGCAGACTCTTCCTCCGTCCCACTTTACTCTTGTTCTATAGAGCGTCACACATGGCATCATAAGAAATCTCTTGCACATTTCCTATTTTTTTCAAATCGATTCGTTCTTCTGAGCATCGGAATTGTCTCTCCCCGGTAAAAGACCCTTTAGATTGAAACCCATTCTCCGCTTGATATCCCTCGAACTCCTTAATCCCACATTTTTTATGCTACGAAGGAGGGAGGGTATTTTACTTTCATTTTACAACAATTCAAACAAATGAAGTTGGGAAGCAATGATATTGATAAATGTGTAATAGATTGGATTAATAAAATTCAAACAGGCCGCGAGCGTATGGTCGAAATAGACGGAGTATCATGGGACAGGTTAAGCGTCACATCGGGAGTCCCACAAGGAAGTGTTATCGGTCCGCTATTGTTCCTTTGATACATTAATGACATTGGGTCTCAGGTTTCCAGTTTACTTCGTCTATTTGCTGATATATAGGGAAACAAACAGTCATTAAGATAGAGTATCATTAGCTAATCACCGAAATATAATTCAAATGTCGTGCGAGACATGGAAGCTGGATTTAAATTTGAATAAATGTGTTTCGATAAATGTTTGAAGGAAAAGTACTTCACCATAAAACATACTATATAGGGAACCAATATAACCCAAGCGGAGACGGTTAAATACTTGGGTGTAACGGTAACTACGGATATGTCCTGGGAAAAACACATTCGTGAAATTTGTGGAATAGCAAGTAAAAAGTTAGGATTCATAAAAAGAATACTATGAAAATGCAATGAAAAGGCCAAGGAACTTTGTTATTTCACATTAGTAAACTGCAAGTATATCCCGCCTTGAGTATGCTGCAAGTGTATGGGATCCTCACTAGGTAGGCTTAATTTTGGAACTAGATCGAGTCCAACGTAGAGTAGCTAGGTTTGTAAAAATTTGCTATGGACAAGATAGCAGTTCACAACTCTATTGGAAGAATTAGGATTGGAGGCACTAGTTGACCGTAGGCGGAAATACGGGTTAAATTTATTGCGTAGATTTGAGGTGGGCTACTTATCTGAAGATGTTAAGGCCATATCACAGGCCCTGACTTACTATGGTTAGTCAAATCACCGACGTAAAATCAGGAAGGTTTACTGTTTAACGGATAGATTTAAAAGCCGTTTTTTTCTCGAACCATTAAATATAAAAATAGACGCGACAGCAACCGTGTGAGAAATAAATAGAATTAGTAGCGTACACATTTTTTCGATGCCCTGCATGCTATTATTTTAATTTATTAGACCCATCGTTTTAACACTATGATTTGAATACATATAGGTATTCCGTTATTGAATATTGGTGGATGTAAGTACTTTCTTTCGTTGGGTTAATACAGAAGGGTCTGTACAGGCCTGTATATTTAGAGTGGATGATTTAACTAATATTTGTGCAGATGGGACATGATTGAGACTGTTCACGCATGGCTTAGGGGATTTAGGCTGGGAACCACTTGAAGTGCGGAGAGAACAAGCGAGGCTTAGACTTTTAGAAAGGTTCAGAACAAACGAGTTTAAATATGACACTGAAGGAATTATAATGGCCCCACACTACTTAGGTAGATCAGACCACAAAGATAAACTAAGGGAGATAGATTCCAAGACAGATAGGTACAAATACTCATTCTTTCCCCGAACAATCAGTAATCATAATAGCAAGAAACCGAAGTCACTTTAGAAATATTAAAAACTTTGAATTTACAAGTCGGAACAAAATTAAACACTATAGAGATGTTAGGTATACTTTCAGGTGCATGTGTATGTTAGTTGGTAGTTTGAGTGTTTGCATGTGTGTGGGGTGTAAGTGTTCATGCATGAATGTATGCCATGTTTTTTTTTATATATGATTTTGTCGTTATTGCATGCGATTTTTTTTTTTTTATTATTTTTCTTTTCTAAATTATGGGTGGTGTCCTAGCACCCCCCGCCACACGCCCTTGCGGCGGCTTGCGGGGTATTGAGTAGATGTAGATGTAGATGGCTAGTGTCCAAACACCCCCCTTCCGACACCACCCCCCCGCCACACTCCCTTGCGGAGGCTCGCAGAGTATTGTGTAGATGATATCTGTCGCACTAGGACTCAGAATAGTTTTGATGACAATTAAGGTTATGATTATGGATGACTATTTAAATAATTTATACGGCTCAAATTTTGAATCAAATAAACTTCAAAAGCAATCACGCCGAGCCGAAGTTAGTTTAGTAAAAATGAGTCCGTAATGGTGCGACACATGGTGGATCAACTATGGCGATTGGCTCTTTGTTTCGGAGCCTTGGCCAGCCGAAAGGCGATTGGCTGCGATCTCTTAACGGAGTGATGCAGTCAAGCCGCCTCCCCCTCACCGGCGCACCACGCGTGCACCGTCCTGGCCGCGTACCCGCAGCGAAGTGGCTCGAGTCCGCAGCGGCAACCACGCAGCGACCCTCGGGCGGCATGCGGTCGCGCCTCCGCGAGGGGTTGTCCCCGCCACCCCCCCTCTCCATCCCCGCCATCTCTCCTCTCGCCCATCCCGAGATCATTCGGCACCATCTGCAGCGATGCATGTCCATTCATCGGAGTCCATCGGTTCTTCTTTGGATCAATCGGTCGGACCGTCGTCATCGTCATATCTGAGCCCCAACCACTTGGATTTCATCGAATTAAACTCCCATTTGTCACTCATTACAGTGTTTTCAGCGGCGTAAAGGAGACTTCGACATGTTTCCTTTGGGAGTGTACAAAGGAGTAATCAGCAGTACTTCCTCGATTTCGAGAAACATCCCCGCGGGGAGGTGCTTAATACGCATGCGCCGTACATCAAGGGTATGCGGGCGGGAGCTTGCACTCAACGGGGAACGAGAATCACGAGTGGAATTCTCTTCAAAGGCGAGGAAGGGAGAGAAAAAAAGAATTATGGAGTGGACTCTTTCCTCTCGCATCCAAATGGAAGCACGCGTTCACGGGTGGCTGGTCCTCTGTCGAAAATTACCCCTCCTCTGTTCTTGCCTCCCCGCCCTCACCCCCCCCCCCCCAGCACCGGGCAGCGAAGCCCTCACCCCACACACCCCCTAGTGGTGCCTCCGAGTGAGTCGAAAGCGAGAGGGCCTCCCCCCCATTCCCGCCTCCGATCGCCGCGCTCCCGGCGAGATTAGTAATTTCCCGCGAGCGACCCCTTTGATTTTTTCCTCCTCACCCTTTTGTTTGCCCTACCTCGCCGAGCGGCGGCGGTCGGGGGAATCTGCTGCGCGGAAAAAAACGCCTCCTCTCAATTATTTTATTGGACGGCGAGTCGCCGGCCCCCGCCGCCTCCAGGGGGACGGGGGTGGGGGGGGCTGAAGCTCTCGGATGGCCGCTCCGAAGACGCATCCGCACTTCGCTCCAATTTCCGCGACTCCGCCCGCAGGCGTGGGAATTTGCGAAACGTTATTTGCGGTTCGCACTTTCCGAGGGCGTCATAAATGGCCTCCGGGGGTGGAGAGGGGTGAGTGGCGGCATCTGCGGAAGAGATCAATTCCCTCCTGAAATTGGAAATACGCTCCTCGGCAGCCTTTGTTTCAAGCCTCGAGTTTTTTTCATTTAGAACAAGCGATTTTCGTCTGTTTTTTTAATAAAAGCTTGCGCTTACTTCGTCTCATCCTAAATCACGGTTAAGGCCGTTCGGTCGCCCGCATTTTTCATTGTGACTGCCAGGTGGGTTTTCGTCGTGCACTTCGCCGCATTTTTTTGCGGATGTAACTATTCCGTTGTGAGTTTTTAAAACAATGCTTGGAGTGGTCGAATCCTGTTAATGTATTAAATATGTGTGATCTGATTGGTTGCAGCGGCTAGTGGCCTCCGTATCACGAAGGCCCGCTTAAGAAAGTGGGCAATGTCCGAATTTTCCTGAGCCATCGACGCGGTGCGGGGGGCACTGCGATTGGAGTCCGTCGACCCCCGGAAAGGACGTTGCAAGGGAGAGACTCCTGGTCATCTTTCGTTAATAGTGGGCTAATGCCAACTAGAAGTTCCTTCCCCCTTACCCTGACCGTCCTGTCTTTCCCTAATACCCCACCTATATACAGACATGTATAGTACTCCCAACGGCACAATTATCCTCAGCTCGTCCGCTCCCTTTTTAAGTACTGCAAAAACCGCTATTGCAAACTTTTCGCAGAAATAAGTTCGGTAAGGCAGGGTTAAGTAAGAGGTGTGAGGCAGGGCTGTCCATTATCACCGGTGCTGCTCAACCTACAGGTATAGGTATAATATACAGGGCACAGGTAACCTGTATGTGTGGAGTAAATGATTAAAGAGGCATGGGAAGAACTGGAGGTAGGAATGGAAGTCGGTGGCTAATTCGTAAAATCAATTAGGGTAGCTGATGACCAAGCTCTAATTTTTCAGTCAGCCAAGGGTTGCAATCATTGCCTAGCACATTTTATAATTAGTTTTATAGGCATGATAAGGTCATTGATAAAGATCCAAGTTTCATGTTAAAATAGGATGGCAAAAACTATGGGGGGTGGAACAGTTTACATATCTAGGGAGTGTCTCAACCAAAATGTTCGAAGCATTAGAGATTAGGACTGTGGAAAGATCATATTGGAGCTATTTCCTGCCCACGCACACCGGAGCGTATTGTGAGTGTGGCAAATGATGAGGGCTGGAGGGACCATAAATCCGTCAATGTCGACAATTTTAACGTAGCAATAAAAAAGATTGTTAAACAAAAAAGAAAAATTTACAATTACCATAACGTAGACAAAGGTTTTCCAATCAATTACACTAATCAGAAACCAAATTTAAAACGCGCTTAAGACATGCCAAAGTTGAAGAAATTTGGAAAAAAAATTGTCGATATTATTCAAAGAGGCATCATAGACTTCATGCCTATTAACTAAGTTAAAATAAATCGCGAACCCAGGTGGTACAATAAAGGCGTTAGAAAAGCCCTTCGAAAGTAGAGAATGTTACACTCTAGAATAAAGAAAGCAGGCCTGAACAGATTATCCTCGGAGAATAGTTGGACAAGGATAGATCCTCTAAAGTTGAAACCAAAGAACAATTGCGTAGCGCCTTAAAAGACTGAAAACTTAAAGTACTTTACAACTATTTGGACACTGACCCCGAAGCTTTCTGCTCATATGTTAGAGAAGTAAAAGGGGGTTGGTAAATCGTTGTTTGCTTAAGGGATTATAACAAGATGATTCATACTGACAGTGAGGGTAAAGCTTATATTCTAAATTCATTCTTCCAAATCGTTTTCACGCACGATGTTGCCACCACGGATGTCCCAGATACAATACACATTCAACACATGGCAAAAATAACAGCGGGCATGAGTAATCGTCATATTACTAAAGAGATTAAACCCTACATATCCCCGGATCCTGAAAATATACCAGCTAGGGCGATAAAACATCTAGCTCCTAACATCTTCTCGTATCTCGAAGTTATATTTATGAAATACCTTACAGAGTGTAAAATCCCTAAGAAATGGAAAAAATCGCAAATAACGCCTATTTTTAAAAGTGGTGACAGAGAGGACCCCAGTAATTACAGAAAATTTTCTCTTACTTCAATGCATGTATGTTGCAAAATTTTGAAGCTCATTATTGTCAGTTCTACCTTGATAACATTAACTTTTTAAGTGACAATCAGCACGGATTCAGGAAAATCCGCTCATGCGAGACCAAATTAGAATTATTCACACATGACTTACTTTTATCGGGCGTAAGTGATAGTCAAGTGGATGCGATCTTTTTGGATTTTCAAAAGGCATTTGATAAGGTTACCCATAGTAAACTTATGAATGAATTAAAGTTCGCAGGTGTAAACAAGAGCGCGTAAAAATGGGTTAAAGACTTTCTGTCAGAGCGGAAACAGAAGGTAGTCCTTGACGGTGCTATTGAGTGACCTCGGGGGTACCTCAGGGAAGTGTAATCGGGCCGTTGCTTTTCTTGATTTTTGTTAACGATTTGAACCAAGAAGTGAAAAGAAAGACTAGGCTGCTCTTTGATAACATAGTGATTGATTGGGAGATATCTGAGGATGAGGATCGTATAATTCTAGGACAGGATCTAGATTGTATTGCTTAATGGGTTCAAAATGGGGGATGTCATTTAACCTAAATAAATGTTCGGTGGTAAATTCCTTCACAAGATCAACGGAATTTATTTACAAATTAGCTGAGGTTGGCCTAGAAGTAGTCGATTCTGTAAAATACCTTGGTGTTACATTCACTAAAGGCTTAACTTGTGGGACCCACATACGTAAAATATTCGAGCAAGCATATAAAACATTTGGATTCATTGGACGCATTGTTCGCAGAAGCGACTCCAAGGTCAAATAACGTTGTAACCACGCTCTTGTAAGGCCTCATTTAGAAAATATACAAGTAGCGCATGGGATCCGAGGAAAAAAGCCTAGTTCGGGAAATTGAGAAGGTTCAACGCCGGGCGGCCCGTTTTGTTAAAAGTTCTGACGATAAAACGAAAAATGTCTCTGAAATGCTTATGGAGTTGGGGTGGGAATCATTAGAAGAGAGACGATTCAATGTAAGATTGAAATTATTAAATAAAATCAGATCCGCATGTTTCAGCGCCGAGGCCTCGCATATTATTCGCACTCCAACATACATTGGTCGCCGGGATCATGTATAATATAAAATTCAAAAAATATATGCCAGAACTAGCAGACTCAAGGACTCCTTCTTCGCGCGCATAATATAGAATAGCAACTGTAGGGTTATATTAGATAGCAAATATTCCACTTTCCACCCTCAGCGTCTAGGGTATTATTAGTTGTACTCAATTGAATGCACTTTCACTGACCTCGTGTAATTTGCTGTCAAAACCCTTTCCCGCATGACCGCATTAGAATGCTCTTATATAATTTAGGGCTCATAATGCTTGCTGTTCTGTCGGTATTTAAATTTCCCCTTCCATCGTTCGCTGCATGTGGCGTCAGATTCCCTACCTGTGTCCTTGGGGGAGGAGACCATTGTATGTTGCATGCCCGCGTGGTATTGGAATTTAGGCTTTTCAGTTTTGAAAATTTCAGTTCAAAGAACTGATTTCTACAGCATGATTTGAATTTATGTATCCTGCTATTAAAGATTGCTGCATTTAAGTACTTTCTTTCGCGTTTGGTTAAGCTTTGTCGAGTGCATGAACAAACTAATATTTGTGTAAAGGTAACATGATTTGGTTTTGCATGAGGTATTATCCTAGTTTACGGGCGGTGACCTAACACTCCCCGCCACACGCCCTTGCGGTGACTTGCGGGATATTGTGTGGATGTTTATGTAAACAATTAGCTGCTGAAAACTTTGATATGGAGCGTAGTTTTGTGCGGAGGGAAAATATGGTCCTTGAAGGAGAAGGATAGGCGTAGAATGGAGGCTTTACGAGTGAAGCCGTATATATGTAAAGTTTGCAGAGGAAGGGTGAAATTGGTGCGCTATACAGAAAGTTTAAATTACTATCGGGAAGTAAGAAGGGAAGATCTATACTAACAATTATAGATAAGACAGGTAAGACAATAGTTGACACAGAAAAGATCCAAGAAAAATGGAAGGAATATATAGAAGAACTGTATGGTAAAGACCTTAGATCATCAAAGTTAAACATAGAAAAGGAACATGACGTAGAGGCATCGTCCAGGCATGCTAGACGATGAGATAGAAAGGGCATTAAGGGAGATGAAATCAAATAAGACCGTGGGGGTGGATTACATTCCCGCGGAACTACTGAAAGGTTTAGGAAAATGTGGGAGGAAGAGGCTCTATGAGTTGATTCGAAGTATCTATGAGGAAGGAATCTCGCCGGAAGACTTAGTGAGATTAGTTTTAGTTCCTATTCCGAAAAAGGTAAAGGCTACATCATGTGAGGACTACAGGACAATAAGTTTGATATCCCACGCAGCTAAAGTTGTTCTCAGGATAATAAACCAAAGGATAGGGAGTGGGGAAAATGATTACTTTGGGGATGATCAGTTTGGGTTTAGGAAGAGGCGCGATGCCATTGCAGTAATGAGATCTCTAATCGAGAGAACTATAGAATACAACCAGGACGTATCGTATTTACCTGTTTCGTAGATTTAGAAAAGGCGTTCGATAGAGTGAATAGGGAAAAACTAATAAGTATATTGCAGAAAAAGGAATAGATGGGAGGGATAGGAGGCTAATCCGCAACCAGTACCTGTCTCAGCCTACTCAGGTGCGATTTGGGAATGGAGAGTCCGGATGGGCAGTGTAAGGAAGAGGTGTAAGGCAGGGTTTCCCATCATCACCGGTGCTGTTCAACGTATATGTGGAAGAAAAGATTAAAGAGGCATGGGAGGAACTGGAGGTAGGAATGAAAGTCGGCGGGAATTCATAAAATTTTTTCATTCAAATTTTTAAAATTCAAAAAATTTATTTTTACACATTCTATCACCAAGGTACCCAAAAATGTTGAAAATATTCTTAATATGTTGATAAATGTTCAGTTAAGTTTACTAAATAAATTCGCTCGTTCCATAAAACCCCGTCCTACATCTAATGCTACTATACAAGGCGGCAAAATCCTTGTTATTGATTTCGACATTTTCCATCCAAATCAATGCTCGGAGTAAAAGCAGTGCTAACAGCACGCCTTTCATGGGGGGCACACAGCAGGGGAATATGCGGCTCCGCTCGGAATGCACTTGACTCCATTGCACGGGTGGTCAGGAAACGTAGTGCACAAGTTGAAGAGAGGTGCTATTTCGCTCTAGTTAGGCCACATTTGCAAATTAACCACATTTGGAACGTGACGGGCCTCTTAGAGGAATATGGCTTGGAGCTGCTTGCGAGACTTAGACTGCATGGTTCAGAACAAACGGTTTAACTATGACACAAATGGAATTATTTTGGCACCGCTCTATTTGGGCACCTTAGACCCTTAGATAAGGGAGATGGATTGCAGTACATATATAAATATTCAATCTTTTCTCTGACAGTCAAGAATCACAATGGTGGAAATCAAGGTCATAGAAAAATAGTAAAAAAATTAATTATAAGGTAACAATTGATGACACGCTGCGTAGACAACTATTACATTCGTAGGTGCATTTGCATGTTTATGTTGCTTTGCTAGAAAATACATTTGCATGCTTGTAAGGTAAAATGAGCTTCGCATGAATGGTTGTGTGGTTGTGCATTGGTATGTTTTTGTTTTGAATGTAATTGCATTCTTTCTAATGGTTGGTGACCTAACACCCCCCACCACACACCCTTGCGGCAGCTTGCGGGGTATTGTGTGGATGAATATGTTAATTGTATCTGGGACTATGATCCCGGAGAGAAACACACTTATACACTGCCTAAAGATATTACTCGCCTATGAGTCTTTACTATGTCTTTTAATTTTAAATTTTCTTCATAGTATTAAGCCGCTTCACGGCCGGACGGATCTCTTCCTCCGTCCTCTAAGTTATTTTGGCATCACTTTATCCGCTTCGCGGTCTTGCTGTCACCCGCTTCCTCAAGCCCAAGTGTAATTTCCCGCTGTGGGAAATGGGCGACCCTCGCCTCCGCTTCCATTTTGTACCGCTCTATGCTCAGAGTGCGCCGGTGGGCAGTTAGTGCTGTTAGTGACGTACTTTTTTTTTTCTTTTTTGTAAAAAGCCGTTCCCTGTCGGCTTTCCTTTCTTGTTAGATTAAGAATTCATATTTTATTCCTAGTTTTAAGTTTCACTTTCTCGCAAACCGCACTTCCACCTCAGCCATGTTTCTTTCTTCAATGCCATGCGTTTCTTATGTACAATGACCGGTAAAGGTGGGACTTCACTCACCGGGACGGTTTATACTTGCCCGCTTGGGCAGTCAATGAACTTCTGTGTGTCATTCTAGAGACCCATTAAATGTATTCAGTTAATTGACGGCACGTCGTTCTTAGATAGCGAATCACCGATGAAAATGACATGAAGATGAACTGCGAGTAAATTATTCAAATTCGTTGTTTACCTTTGATATGAATTGCTTGTCTCAGATTGGGCGATGAAACAAGGTGCATTAGACTTTAATGGCAATTTTTCGATTTTAATTAAATATATATGCATAAACTTGAAGAAATATTCCTGTTCTCTACGCCAAGATAGTTCTGAGTGGGAATGCTGTGACCCAGGGACAGTGACATTCCATTCAATTCCATTCAATGACATTCCAGTGGTAACCGGGATTTTTGTGATTGATGGCCCCATCAATGCTGATCTTAAATTTCCGCCTCGTCGCCACAATTCTCTGCTCAGAGAGCAACCTACTTCATTTGAATAATCAACTTTTCATATCCCCTGCGACTCCCTTTCGCTCTGCTGCATAGCCACCCCTGCACCCCTCAAACGACACACCCCCTGCTTCGCTAAGGGTTTCTCCATCCCCACCGATACACTTAACGCTTTAATTTTATCAATTCACGACAAGTGACGTGATCCTACGCGTGCCTACTTACCTGTGCATTTATTTCCACCTCTACGTCCACTCCCTCAATTGCTGTTGGAGCGGCAATCGTGGACCGGTGAGTGCTGCCAGCTTTGGTGGGTTTCTCCCTAAATATAAAATGCGAAAACACATTTTATTAATAATAAGCGGGTGCATTACTCCCTCAAGTGGTCTAAGAGTTTTAGAGAGGTTTCCTTTCCCTCTTAGGCTTAAGGCTGATTATCTGTAAAGGCTTTCCTCCATCAATTTCGTTTGCGGCAGACATAAAATATGGAAAAAAATATTTTTTGCAAGCTAGTTGTTGCGAATATCACGATCGCATATGACGAAATTTTAAATAGAAATGTGGTCATCATAAATCGATGGATTAAATGGCATTTATTTCTAAATTTCTAGTCGAAAGCTTATTAAACCAAAGCAGAAATAATTATAAAATACCAGTAAACTTTTAAATTACATGAAGTTAGTATGAAAACGTTATGACTACAAGTATTTCCCTTGCATTCATACCAAAGGTCCCCTTGAAAGAAATTCTCCATGTTTTGCCGAAATCAACCCTCGTTCCAGATAGAAACCGATCATCTGAAGTAACGCATCATTTTGGAGAAGTTTTGTCGGGTGTACTATTCGGGGAGCGGTTGGCATCTTGCCAACTAGACTAAGTCTCCCCGCCCCGTGGACAAACTATGTCCACTGTGGGGGGACAAGAGGGTGCGACCCTCCTCCGTGGGAGCGATGGCCCGTCTCTCCCCTTGAGTACCCTATTTAGCATTCATCGCCCGCCCCGCCACCGCGACCCCGGCGTACCCTTATAATTTCATACCAGTTTCATCCCCCCCAACCCCGAGCGCCCCCTCCTCCGCCCAAAGTGTATTTTTTTGTGCCCACCCCTCTCCCGGGGTAGCGCCCCGTTCCCATCTGCCTCTGGACCATCCTCCAAGGCCTCCACCTTCTTCTCCCGCCCGAAATAATAGAGGAGGAGGGGCCGGGGGGAGGCGCGGCGGGGCAGTCCCAGGCCGCGTGTCGTCGTGCTCGGCAGCGGCGAAGGCCGGAAGGAATCGCAGTGTTTTGACGACGAGGGAAACACGAAGCGAGAGTGAGAGAGGCAATAGACGCGTGGGGGGGGGGGAGTTGCGTGGAGGGGATGAATGGAGCGAAGGTGGCGTACTAATATATGTACCAATGGGGTCAAGGGTCAAAGTAGGGTAGTCCTGCCTGCAAAACTTGGGATAAGTGTAATGAACGTGGAGCAGGTGGACAAAAGAATGTTAACGTTAGAAATAAAATGTGATGTTATTCTAAGCGCACATGCCATCAACCAGCCATTTGGAGGAAACGTATGAGAGGGTATTCGATTAATTAGACTGAAAATTTGCGAATGTACGTTGAAAGGAACCACTTCTAGACAATGCCTGATCTGATTTCCAGGTCTGTAATGACCTCCCTCAGTATGGTGGCAGTCTGAATGATATTGACAGTATTGGGAGTACATGCGCATAAGCAGTTGTAGCTCATTTTTATCCCCTCCTATTTAATATATCAGAAACCTATTGCAGTGGATAAAAGTAGTCTCGCCTGCTCTATTCGTGAATCAAGGGGCTCCCAAAACACCCTACCCGCCCACTCCCATCCCGCAGTCACTTTTCACAATGAGGGCCGATTTACTCCGAGCCCTCTCCAATCTTTTAATGAACCTCTCCTCCCATGGATCCCAGATGCTTTCCGCGTACTTATTCTAAACGTGGTCTCACTAAGGCGCAGTGACCCATCTCTCTTAATTTCTCCGTACGTTTCTCAGCAACCCACGCAATGAAACCAACCAAGTTTCTTTAAAGCCGATCCGTATGTTTTTCTATTGTGTGTACGCGAGAGGTTTGACGTCAGTGTACTTCCCTGTTCCAGACCGACAGGCGAAGGGAGGAAGGACGGGAGTGAGGAAGGGGATTCGGAGGAAGGAATGACCGCTTAAAGAATACTATAGTTTGGCAGTAAAAGTGGCTTAATTATGACAACGCCTCGTTTACAGAGCACAATAGAGCAGGTGCACTTGGAAAAAAAGCCGGGTTACATGCCCTAACAACGCAACGCATATAAGCACCGATAGATCCCATTTCTCGTTGCACTCTCTCACATTCGTGATCGCAAGAAAGCTCTTCACGAGTCCAACAGCGACCGTCATTGAGTGCCCTCGTCGTCTTGAGAGTTGATAGTATTTAACCACATTCCAGGGATAATTAAAAATACCGGTGCCCCTCCCCCCCTGCCACACGCCCTCGGGTGGCCCACGCAATAGGGCGTGACGCAGGCGTCTTTACACAAATGCAAGAACAGGGCCCCTCTCCCCCCGTGCCCCTTATATTCCTCGCCATCCTTTCATTATTATCTCCCTCAACCCGACACACCCCTCTCTCTCCTGTGGGGGGGAGGGGGGCCCTTTGAGGGGATGACCCCTCTTATCGCGTGGACAATCGCTACCCGCCCCATTGTTCGGCCCGGGTTTTCGTTTTCTCGATCGGCCGCGAGGGGGCGGGTAGAGAGGGGGGGGGCAATTAGTCGGGGCGTGCACGCTTACTTTGCAGGGGCAAGTGCGCCCTCGTTTTCCGTCATTTGCCCCTCGATCCCCCGTCTGAAGTCTCCGGGAGTGGCGAGGTGTTAACGCCCCTGTCGCAATGGAGACCGACTCACCGAGCGCTGTCTTCAACTCCGTGTCTCGGCGGAAATGGCTAACCACGGATTTTCTTCCTCGATATATTTCGGCGCGATCCAATCGATATTGACTCCATTGAAGACAGAATTTCTTTTCGATTACCTTCCGGCGTCTTTCCAATATGCAAACAGTTACCCTAATTTTTGTTCGCTCGATGTATTTCTTGCCACGACTGCACAGGATGTTCACACGGCATCTTCTCTTTGCTCGAAGATTCTACGCGGGGGAAGAGAGAGAGAGAGATGTCCTCAATCTGCGCGGAATGCAAGTTGAACCGATCGACAATCCATTGGAAATGATCTTCATCGCCAAAACGTTAAAATACTTCTTATTCCATGATGAAAAACAACAATAACATTTGAAGGCACTCCAAACGTCGTGAGCAACGAAGCCATTCCCGTGCGTCGCATCTCCGGTGACTGCTTGTCGCCTCCCCCCCCCACCCCACTCAGGGAAGCGCACCATTATCCCTTGGCCTCCTCCCGCTAGGCGCCTTCGTCTGGGTTCCTCGTGGTGTGATGAGTGTGTCGATGGGTTTTTGAGGTCGCCCCCGGGTCTTCCGCGCCTCAGTGTCCCCTTCGGCGGCCGCGTCACACCCGCGGAGATCAAGGTTCGCGTATGGATCTTGAAGTGGTGAATGGGGTCCTGAAATCTAATCTTTTGATACGGGTGACCGCGACCATATGGCATGCAACTAAACACTTTAGTTTGAATGTAGGTATTAAATACTCAAAAACGTATCGGAAAAGAAAAGACTTCGTTCTTCCTCATATATTTTACTATTCACGACCTGTGTTTCGACTTACAAAGTCATCGTCAGGTGATGATAACTTTGTTAGTCAAAACCTAGGTCGTGTATTATAGAATGTGTGGAAGAACGAAGTATTTTATTTTCCGATATGAATCGCTTCCATAAAAAAAAAATATTACTCCAAAACGCAATCAACATAACCTCGTAGTGCATGCAAATTTTGTGAATTGGGTAAATTATGGTGATTTAAATTAATTTTAAGGCGATACGAGATGTTTAATTCAACAACAGTCAAATTCTTCTAATGTAAGAATCACCCGACCTTAATTTTAATTAGGGTTTGCAAGAAAAACAAAATTATTTTGTGTGCTCTACAGTTTTTTGCAAATTCAATAGTCTAAACAATTTTTTTCATCGAGTGTATGCAAATTTCATGAGGGTCTTCACGCCTAATAAATAATCTCGCACAACGCTTCTACCCGTTTGATTATTTGAGGTAGTTTTTAATTATCTCTAGTTCTCGTATTTTATAGACTGAAATAACTAATTCATCGAGTCGATCACAGCCGCATGTCCGATGGCCAGGTGCCACTTGGGTCACTCCCCCCCGAGGTCTCTCGCACCCACTTCAACGGCCTCGCGCCCGCGAAGGCGCGGGGCCGTTCGTTCCGCGGCCCCCATACCCGCCATCCCCGCTCATTGTCCACCAGAATTAAGTAATCCACGTGCCTTGAGTTTGTAGGAATTTCAATGTAGTGTGTCTCACTAAAAAGCACCACATGGAAAATGAATGAAGAGGCCACCGCTCACTCGCATTTCATGCACCAAATTTTTTTAAATAAAACGCCACAGTTTTAAAATAAAATTAAAAACGCAAAAAACAAATAAGAAAAAAATACTCTTTTTTAAATAGAGCAACTGTTGAATGGAACAAGCTGCCTGGAGGTTTGTTTTGAGCCCTTTCCATCCAATTTTAGGAGTTTTAAGGATAAGCGTGAAGTAGCCATTGGGTGATAAACTTTTATTGGTCACTGATTATTATTCTATTTTACGTGTAGAACTAGCATAAGAGCCCAAGCCCCCCTTTACGTCTTTAGCTTTATAATTGAGAAAGGGAGGCAAGGAAATCTTCTTGAAGAATGGTTGAATTAATGAAGAGAGAGGAAGCGTCGCTCTGGGACACCTTGGCGGAGAGACATTGGAAATAGGAAGGCCCCGTGCGCGAAGCGGATCTATCAGTGTGTGAGATATCATGCTCCCTCTTGCGAAGCTATGAGTCGAGACCGCAGCAAGAGACATGATCATAAACATAAGAATTAGGAGAAGAAACACAATTGACTTCAAATCAATCAATACGCACTCAAACGGCTGATGACCTGACACTCCCTGCTACTCACCTCGTAGCCGCTTGCAGGATGAGCGAGGAGGAAATAATATGCGGTATACAGACTGACACTCAAACCGGATTGATGGGCCTCTTCATCGAAACGCGAAAGGCGCTTCACTCATTGCTTCATCGGAATATATTATTTGAGAGATATAGTCGCGACCAGAGCAGAGGATCCGTGCCAGACCCCGTGTCCACCGGAGAGCTAAACCAGAATAGAACCAGTAATGCATCGCAGTTATATAAATTTTAGAATTTTCCAAACTCCAGCACCGACTTCAGGTATATTTTGTTTTCGCAATTAATATACGTAAGTTGGCATGACGGGGTTTCCGCACTCGTTTTAGCGACGGTTGATGAGACACCAATCTCTCCGAGATTAGATAATGTCGAATCTTTTCTGCGATCGGCCTGTCGCAAAATAATTCACCCCCCACCGGTCGGGGGGTTCACCGCTCAAGCGCGATCCTCACTCCTTACCCATGGAAAGCACCGCAAGCACCACAGTCATGCGAGGAGCCCGATGCACTCTCCGTGAGGCCCATGTTCATTCGGGGCATGCAAATATTTGGTATCGCAGATTGAAGTGAATGCATGCGCTGCCGTTCATTCCTAATCCTGCTAAACCAAATATTGCGGGTGGTGGCGTGCTCGCGTCCCATGATCACTCAATCTTCTTCCGATGGACCAGAAATTCTTCAATCCAACTAGTTTTCAATTCCGTTCGCTCACGAAGTAATGGCTTTGCCAGCGATCGCTAAGTTGAAGGGAATTTCAAGGAAATAAATTAAATTAATCACTTAATTGTATATTCCCACGAAAAGGCCTTTGAATGCTCTCAAAACAACAAGGAGAAATATTGCGTCTAAACAAAAACGTTTTTACTGTGTAAATATGGATAGTGCCAGAACACATAAACCCGTGCCATGGATTTATGCATTGAATATTTTTTAATCAAGAGAGTGACAGGGAAAACACAATTATGAAATAGGATCCCTTCTGCAGTAAAAATTGACTAAGGATGCGTTTGACCCTATTCCTTTCGCTTCAAATGAATATTCATGAATTGAAAATCGAAATCTCGTCAAACCCTTGTTTTTTTTCTATCATGTCATCAAGTTAGAGCTATAAATACACCAATTTTATATCTGCGAGTTAAGGATACTAATCACTGAAACATTACAGAAATCACGTATCAGAACTTCCAATCGACGTCGGATGGAAATGCAAATACTGCCCAGGCCTTCCTCCATTGGAGGTGAAAGCACAAATAATCAATTCGCGGAGGTAATGCCATCCAAAAATGAAATCACAAGACAATGACGAATTTGCTTTCCTAGCATGTTTCCATGAATCACTGGCCTCATGTTTTCGTGCACTTGATATTGTATTCATCGGAATCAAAAGGAATTCCGTTTGCTCCGTACGTGACCGGTCCAAAACAGCCACAGTTGCGAGATTCGGCCTGCGGGGGAATGGGAGTGGCAATTACCAATACTGCCCTATCTCTTCTAGTCAACGCCAGTCAGTACTTAAGAGTGACATACACCTGGGCGGACCATGAAGAAAAGTAACATTAACGGAGCTCGGTTGAGCGACCGATTAAAACAATCCCTCGGAGCACACACTATCATTTGCACTCTCGATTTAAACGCACTCTTAGCCATTGGACCGCGGCTGTAATTAATCCCAGATGCCAGAGAACGCACGAACGATGCGACTGCGATCGAAATAGCCGCCGATGATATTATGATGAGCACATGTTATTAATTCGAACCTCGGAGGACTGCTGCGGTGAAAAAAAATTAGCGCGGATAGGAGGGGCGGGAGCGAAGCGATCGGAGAAGATGAAGGGGGAAGGGCGCATTTGGGGGAACGGGGGGCGGAGTCGAGAGAGTTCGGAAGGGGCGGGAGGGAGGGGGGAGAGCTAAGGAGGCATAAAAGGGGGGTGGAGAGAGCGGGGGGGGGGCACCGTAGCAACTCCTAAATTATAGGGTTGCCGGCACAGGGGGAACCAAGGCTCCAAACTCCAATTTCCGCCCGCCCCCAAATCCGCCCCACTCCCAGGCAAGCCCTTAGACGACGGACCCTTAATACTAATACCCCCATCGCTCCCACGCCCCCCCCCCCGCCCGTCGTCCGTGGTGTGACCTGCCTGCTCAACGCCGTGTGCCCTCAGATGCGATCACCCGTCTCTTCCCGAGCGATCCAATCCGGGATTCAGGTCTTAGGGAGTGAACATTTGAATTTCGATCGACAACAGGGAAAACGCATCTGAGTCCCTCGAAACTGAAGAGCGTATAATACAGTTGCAATTGTGATCCTTAGCTCTATTTTTTATACTAAATTGCATATTTTCATAGGTACTCGGTATATCTCCGTAAATACCCCGCGTTCCACCGAAAAGGTGTATGGCAGGGGGCACCAAACGAAAAACTAAATCGATACCTTACGCGTAGTTCCCCTTCGAGACGGGAAAAATAATACTAAGCGTAATTTAAAGTTATTCTTCTTCCGCTTCTATCATAATGAGCACATTGATTGCTCCTAACAAACTCCGAGGATTTTGTGCTAAGGTTCTTGGCATTTCCAGTAATCCTCGCCTCGAAATACCCGTCGGCCTGTGCCATTCCCCTTTACCCATTCCCCATTCCCCCTTCCTCATTCCCCCTTCCTCATTCCCCCTTCCTCATCCCCCCTTCCTCATTCCCCCTTCCTCCATTACAAACCATTCTCCGGAGTTTCTTGAGTCCGCCTGATGACTAGACTCCTCAAGCGGACCAAACCGATGAAGTATTTTTATTACACACCTGTCTATCACCGCTGCGCATCCAATCCACCCCCTTTCACAACATGGGGGTTTAAACAATGCCCACCCTATAATGATTGTTTTTCAAATACATTGCAACTTAAATAATTGACATAACACTTCATTTAAATGTTTCTTGCCCGGTGCTGCATTACACCCTGCTAAAACTCAAGTGGAGGCTCACAGGATACGCACCATTGTTGTAGAAGTGGCTAGCAGCAATCTGCGATTATTCACCGAATGCACAAGGATTTACGGAGAAATGAGAACACCTTATATATATATATATATATATATATATATATATATATATATATATATATTGTAGTATAATAATATATATAACCATAAAAACCATAAACACAGTAATCAACCCGAAGGTCGGTTTAGTAGTTGATGGTAGAGATCACCCAGTACTA
Source organism: Hetaerina americana (assembly GCF_022747635.1). Taxonomy (NCBI): domain Eukaryota; kingdom Metazoa; phylum Arthropoda; class Insecta; order Odonata; family Calopterygidae; genus Hetaerina; species Hetaerina americana. The sequence continues at coordinate 690,582 of NW_027286359.1, forward strand.
AGCCCTATACGACGCGTGAAATTCACACATCAGGGTAGGGGGGCCAGTTCCTTTCCCTGTGCCGGTTATGGTTTCCCAGGAAGGCCTGGTACCCGAAAAATCACTTTAGCTTGGGTGGAGCTGCAGGTGCCCAGATTCCCCTTGCCCGGGAATCAAACCCGGGACCCTCCGGTCAGCAGTCCAACACTCTACCCCCTGGACTACCGCGACCCACATATACTACCTTGATCAAAAATTTCCCGGAATTTATTCAGAAAATTAAAAATACAAGTTTATTCATCTAAATCTATATTGTCCCCTTCAAAGTAATCCCCATCGACTGCAACACACTTATGCCAGCGCTTGATCCAATCCTCGAAACATTTTTTATATTCGGTTTTCGGTATGTCCATCAGTGCTTCCTGCGATTTTTCCATTACTTCCTCTCGGCTGCTAAAACGCGTTCCCCGTAATGGTTTTTTAACTCGATTGAACAGAAAGAAGTCACAGGGAGCCAAATCAGGTGAATTCGGTGGCTGTTGGATGGTATTTGTTGCATTTTTCGTCAAAAAATTACGAATAATGATAGCACTGTGCGACGGTGCGTTATCATGGTGCAAAATCCACGAGTTTTCCGCCCACATTTCTGGTCTCTTTCGGCGAATTGCTTCACGCAAACATCTCATAACGCCCAAATAATACTCTTTGTTTACTGTCTGGCCTTCTGGCAAAAATTCATGATGCACTACACCGTTGTAATCCATGAAAACCGTCAGCATTGCCTTCTTTTTTGACTGAAAACGACGTGGTTTTTTTGGTCTCGGCTCATTTGGTGAACGCCATTCACTTGCCTGATGTCTGGATTGCGTGTCGTACTCATAAACCCACGTCTCGTCTCCAGTAATGATCCTTTTGATGAATGTGGGATCGGATTCAGCCTCGCAAATCATGTCTTTTGCGACGTCAACACGGTCTCTTTTTTGCATGAAATTGAGGTACTTTGCTGCTACACGACGGAAACCCAAATCATTAACCACAATGTCTTGGGCGGATCCATAGGCAATGTTCAAGTCCTCCGCTATTTCTCTGATGGTTAATTTGCGGTTATTGACCAACATTTCTTTTACTTTATCAATATTTTCACCGACTTTCGATGTCGATGGTCTGCGACTGCGTTCATCATCTTCGATTGACTCACGACCACTTCTGAACCGCTCGTGCCACTGGTAAACGACCGTTTTTTTTAGAGAATCGTTGCCGAAACACTTTTCCAACATTTCCAACGTCCGTGCGCCACTAAATCCGTTTTTTACGCAATATTTAATACAAGTTCGTTGTTGCAAATTTAAATCCATTTCTGAAATTGTAAAAAATCGCCAACACACACAGAGATAGATGTACTCTTGGCTACGTAACTTTTGCAAATGTCAAGTTATGACACTAAGATTTAAAGGGAATATCAACAACAGATGTACCAATTTAACAAAAAAAACAGAACTCAAATCGGAACGATGGGAGCGCCACACGGTGGTTATTCCGGGAACTTTTTGATCAAGGTAGTATATCTTCAGATGAAGACGGATTGTTTCCGTCGAAATATCAAGAAAATACGTGTGAGTGTTCTTTTTTTTGTGTTTCTATATTGTGTGTTACTGTGTATTGTACTATTCGGCACTTCCGTGTTACGTCTACGAAAGCATATATATATGCTTTCGTAGCATATATATATATATATATATATATATATATATATATATATATATATATATATATATATATATATATATGCTACGAAATATATGCTATGTATATATATATATATATATGCTACGAAATATATGCTATGTATATATATATATATATATATATATATATAGAGAGAGAGAGAGAGAGAGAGAGTCAGTATTGAATGTGTTTGTATATTTAATTTTCCTTCAGAACCTGAGTCTTCAGAACTTCACAAATTATATTTGGTAGGTTTTCGTGAATTTTTCGACGCAATAGCCCTGCGTTTCACAAAATTTTTTAAGTCACCCAAAAGGTAGAATATCGGAGTGTCCTCAAAAAAGGCAAATGTGCTGGTGATGATGACCTCCTAAAAATCTGTAGAATATGGAGGATGTTTTAATGTTTCCAACTTTAATTTAATGACTTTCGCCTGTTTAACTGCGCAGGTGTGCACCTGCCCATTTTCTTATTAGAAGAGAATTTTTGTGATAAAAAGACGCCTTGAGCGGTGGCATCCTGCTGCAGGCGTGAAACACTTTGGAGCTCGAGAGCGGCGGCGCCGTGGGAGACGCCGGGGTGGCGCCCCGAATCACCCCTCCGCCTTCCAGGCCGACATTCGCCTTCACCCAGCTTCATCCTCATTCGCCGAGCGAATGTCACACGCGATATGTGATTGGCACCAAGACATTCATTATTTTGCAAGATGACGAAAGCTGACTGTACCACCAATGGAATGGCTTCGGAGAGTAATGTCACGACTCAGTGAAGACCAAATTGCCGAAGCGCTAGAATAACAGAGAGGACTCCTAGAATACCGAATTCACTGTCAGCATAACCATAGCACTGAGTAGAATAAAAATAGCTTGGAGACCTCAAGTATAAAATCAGCAAGGGGTCTTTTTTTTCAGTCCCGCAGTTATGAAAATCCAAAGAAAATATTCTTGACATTAAATCTCTTGCAATTTAATTGCGAAAGATCGATTAACAGTGCGAGTTTAAAAATTTCGTCAATGGAATTTCGTGGCTCAATGAACAAATTTCAAGGAACTACGTGTTCAAATACAACGCACAAGCTAAGGACAACAGTTAAATACAGTTAGATAGTCAGTCAAATGCAGTTGAATAGTCAGTTAGTGCTCAGGAGCGTGGATGTCATCTGGGGAATAATAATAATAACAACAGACGTACTAAGCACTATTGCTTTCGAATATGAAGCGGAACATAAAATAAATATTTGACTTGAAAGTATATCCTTTATGAAAAGTCCATTTTGAACGGTCCCTAAGGATTATTTACTTCTCTCTAGATATCACAAGAATTTTCTCATGTTTTCTCCACATGATCTGTCTTCGTTCCTTCGTATTTTTTACCCGCCTTCACTCTCTCAAAACACTCGACTTCAACCCCGCTCACTTAACGCTCCCTTCGTTACGGCCTCCATCGCCCATCAACCTCTCAATACTATCTCCATATATTTCCCCTCCCTTATACGGATTTTCCCCAGCAAAGTCCCCTCTTCACATCCCCCCTTCACTCAAAGAGTTTTTCTTCCTCCTCTCCGCCCAACTAATATTCTCCATTCTTCGCCACACCCACATCCCTAAGCTCAATTATTTTGCCTCAAAAACCAGGTTTTACATCAAAGTTTTTATTAGCGTTCTCTTCACCTTTTTCCCTCATATTTTCTTCGTCCAATTATATAACCCTATGAAACAGCATCCAAACACTTGAATTTTCTGCACCTGCTCCAGCCTATTCCCTCCTTCCTCTATGTTTCACTTTGAATAAATATTATTAGAGGACATTTTCGGGGCATCAAAAATTAAAGATCAAGTACAGAACGCATTTTTGAAAGTACATATAGAGGTATCGGCGCAGGAACGGAGAGTTAGCTCACAGGAGACAAAACAGACGGAGATGTTAACCCGAGAGGTTTCATTCTCTAGAGTGAAGACAAACAGACCTACGAAATATGCAGGATCGGAGGAGAAGTGGATATTCATTTTAGCTCATTCATATTTTTTTGTAAAAATTATGAACAAGACAACTACACACAGAATTGATTTGGTGTTAAGTGATGGCATATGATCACAGAAGCATGTCCATATACTTATTTTACAGACACTGGGATTCCAATACACAGGGTCTGTTCCAAAAATAAGCTGAAGAAATTCGGGAACATAATTATTGCAGATCGTGGAGCAAATCACTAAAATTCATCACAATAGCACCCTTGAGCATCGGCATACCGATGCCAGCGCCTCTGCCAGTAGCGGGAGGCTTCCTGCAAGGTATCCACGGGAACCTCGCTTTTAGGCTCCTCGTCACGGCCTTTTCGACGTTATCCAGCGTTCCTATATGGCTACCTTTCAAGCTCCTTCTTATTATTGGAAACCAAAAGAAGTCCAGCGTCCAAGAGACTACGCCAAATATTCACACGAGCAGATTTCTGATCAGGGGGACCATATTGGCAGACACCTTTCCCATGGCTAAATCTTCTGTAGGAATGCACTTTGGTTTTCGGAATATTGCACACTTTACAAAAGTTCTGACACTCAGTCGTCAATCGGTAATGAACATGTATCTCACTGTTAGCGCATTTCATCTATATCTACACAATACCCGCAAGGGCGTGTGGCGGTGGGTGCTAGGTCGCCACCAGCAAACTAGAATAAAACCTCATGCAAAACCAAATCATGTTACCTCTATGCAAATATTATTTTGTTCATACACTCTAAAAACCTTAATCACACGAAAGAAAGCACTTACATGCAACAATATGCAATAACAGGATACGTACATTAAAATCATGTTTTAGAACTGTTACAAATATGGGTCTATTAAATAAAAAGAATAGCATGCAGGAAGAAACATTCAGAATTATCGAAAACTATGTGCACTACCAATTATAATTGTCTCCTGCGCGATTACTGCCACACCTATTATGATCTCTAATGGCTGATGGAAAAAACGACATTTTAATCTATCCGTTATACAATAAACCTCCCTGATTTTACGTTGATGATCTCATCTACCAGAGTAAGTGAGGGGCTGTAATACGGCATTAACATCCTAAGATGAGTAGCCTGCCTCAAATTTACGCATTAAATATAATCGGTATTTCCGCCTACGGTCAACCAGTGGCTCCCATTCTAATTCTTCCCATAGCGTCGTGAACTGCCACCCTGTCCATAAGAACTTTTTACAAACCTAGCTGCTCTACGTTGCACTCAATTTAGTTCCAAAATGAAGCCTACTTCATGAGGATCTCATGCTTTTGCATCATACTCAAGGTGGGGCCTGACTAACGTGAAAAAACAAAGTTCCTTGACCCTTTCATTACATTTTCATAGTATTCTTTTTATGAATCCTAACTTTTTATTAGCTATTCCGAAAATTTAACGAATGCGTTCTCCCAAGGACATATCCATTGATATCGTTACACCCAAGTATTTAACCGTTTCCGAGTGTGTTACATTGGTTCCCTGGTGAAGTACTTTTCCTCCAGAAATTTATCGAAAAACATTTATTCAAATTTAATTCTAGCTTCCATGTCTTGCACCACATTTGAATTGCATCCAGGTCCTTAGCTAGTGATTCTCTATCTTCATGATTGGATACCTCCCTACATATCACGGCATCGTTAGCAAATTGCCGAAGTTCACTGGAAACCTGAGACCCGATGTCACTAATGCATACTCGTAAAAGGAACAATAGCGGGCCGATAACACTTCCTTGTGGGGCACCCGATGTAACGCCTACTGTGTCCGAAGATGCCTACCGTACCGTCTATTATGGCCCTTTGATCGTGGCCTGATAAAAAGTTATTAATCCAATCTATTACACATTTATCAGTCTCGTAGATTCCCAACTTTTGTCGTACGGGACAATTGTCAAATGCCTATTTAAAATCTAGAAATATAACATCGACGTGAACGATATTTTCTTAATAATTGAACATAAATTCCGTATGTGCTCCAGAGATTTGCATGAAATTCATGTGGGAGAGATTGGTCGGTAATTATTGGATATTCACTATGACATTTTTTAAATATGGGAAAGACATTGGCCGGGCTTTGGGTACCGCGCGATCATTTAGGGATTTAACAAATATTATTTTCAGCAAAGGAGCTCTTTCTAGGTCATCGTTTTGTAAACGCAAGCAGGCATATGATCAGAGCCTTGCCATTTATTTGGACTGATGTCTTTAAGTTAGCATTCGATTCCAAGAGAAGATATTGTAATTTCAGGCATGGGCTCAAGGGAGCGATCGGGTAGTGACTCGCATTGTTCCTGTGAACGATTATTAAAAACGCTTTGAAAACAGTGATTAAATGTTTTAGCTTTTTCTAAGCTTGTGTTACCCGTTTTCCCGTTGTTATCTAGGGATGGATGGCACTGTCGACTTGTTTCCCTGAACCCCCTGTCCATATGACCAAGGCGCATTTGGATTATCGTCCAAATATTCACCCAATCTTTTATTTTTATATTTAATTAACGCCTGGGGACATTTCTTTCTGATGATTTGCCTGTTTTATAGTTATGCATTATTTCATTTGGTTTATTGTTAGACTCGCCCTTCTGTGGACTCCTCCTCATTTTTTTTATATTATGCTCTTTGGTGTTTTAATGCATTACGTACTTCTACGTTGTACCATCTAGGTTGCCTCCGGTCACTTTTAAATTATCTAGGTGTGTGTTTTTCTATTTTAGCCCGTTTGACGTCAAGAAAAGCGCTCCACAAATTCCCAATGTCTTTATTTCTACTTCTTTCTTTAAATGTATCATAAGACTACTTCGCCTTAATCCATCGTAATCGCTCAAACAAGTGTATTTTTCTATTGGATTTCTGATTTTCCATAGTCATCAAGTTAATGTTAAGTGGTGGTATTCTGTAGCCGCTAAGTTCATCATGTGTGGCTGCATTTAGGGCGACTTTGGATAAATTTGTGGATACTAGATCAAGTATGTTGTTTCCTCTGGTGGGCATTAGTACTAATTGGTTTTACGACTGTGAATTAAAAACACGAAGCAAAGACTCGAAGGACCCCTGTCCTTACCTCTTGCTATGAAACTGTCGTTTTTACAGTCTACGGGTGGAAGATTAAATTCTTATTTACACAATAGAAAAATTAAAATCGGAAGGAATTTCAAACTAACCACCTCTCTTTCTAGTTCTAAAATTAATTTTCCTCCGAAATCTGGGGGTCTATGCACAAATGTAGATCCTTTTTTACCGAGTGCTTTTTATGGAACAACAAACACTTTCTATGCTTCCATTAGGGAAAGACACTTTTGCTCTTGTGGATATCTTAAACAGCTATTAACACTACCCCTCCCCAAATCCTATTTTTTCTGTCTCTTATGTTAATTCTAAAGCTCCTAGGAAAAATCTCCTGGTCTACAATGTCTTGAGATAACCATCTCTGAATTTCTATAATTATATCGGTTTCGGTACTTCAAATCATATGGTAAAATTCGGCTATTTTGTTTTTAAAATGTTGGTAGTGGATTGTCACGGCGGAGATAAGTCTACCCTTGATCAATTCATTGTGATTTCCCTTTTTGATGCTACTTACTCCAAGAGTTACATCTTATCTTTCTGGTCTGACCTACCCAAATAAGTTTGGCCATAGTAATGATGCCTTTAGTGTCGTTGTTAAACTCTTCGTTCTGGACCTTTCTAAATGTTTGTCTCGCTTGTTCTCTTTGCAACTCAAGTCTCTCACACTCGTTTATTTATCGTGACAATTTTTCACGAATTTGTTTTCTGGACTTCTATCTTTTTCTTTTTGCCAAATTTTCTCCCAAGGATCTCCAATACTTCTGGCAAATTCCAAATCAGGCCTAACTAGAGTGAAATGTCCCGTTTATGTCCCGTTCGCCACATCCTTCGCTCCAAAATTTCAAAACTGCGTAGTTGTCTATATTAAGCATTAATCCCCATTTCTTGCACCAATCCGAGATTGTGCCTAGGTCTCTAGAGAGTAGCTCGCGATCTAGTTGGCTCCTTATTTCCCTGTATACCACCGTGTCGTCAGCAAATAACCTCAGCTGGCTGCTAACGTGTGAGTGTAAGTCATTAATGAACATTGGAAATAGAAGAGACCGTGGGGGTTGCCCGAAGTTACCTCTATATCGGTAGGGCGCAACCCATTGATGAAAACTATTTGCTCGCGATTTGACGAGAAGTCTCGAACCCAATTTATTATTTGCTCATTGATACCGTGGCATTTAGGTTTGGGTAACATTTATTGTGCAGGCCTTCATCGAAAGCATTGTTGAAATCAAGGAATGCTGTGTAAATATAAATTGAGCATACCTACGGTCGGGAAGCTATTAAAACTAGATGGCCGAGACCGTAAACTTTATTGGCATTAAGTTTGTTTACGGGGGGGAGGTAAATATAAATTTGCATCGGTTGACAGGGTTGTGTCTTGTATTCTGGTAATTATTTTTTTTAATATTCTCGTTGTATGTTAAAATTTACCACGTTGAATAAGTATATTTTACGCTTTTCTTTGTTTATTTTCCCGAACTTGGTTTTAAATTCTACAAGAATAGCTTCATGTTCACTCCATGCCGTCCATTATTTCAATGTTTGCAATGATTCCGGGCGTATAGGTGTCGAAGTCATCAAGTATACCGTTTTGTTGATTTAACGATTTGTTCTAAAGTGTGTTTCGCGAATAAAAGGAGGTGGTCTTGGCATAAGTCTCTCTTTTTGGCAGTTTTCCTACGCAGCACGAGTCCCAATCAATTGGCGGTAGAGTAATATCACCAGAGATTATACCTTCACTGTTGATGAGAGTGTATATTTGGTCGTCCAGCTTACGTGTAACACCTGTATTGGAATCCTGGGGGTTTGTAAAATTAAGACATCAATAAGCTTCGGTCGTTGACTTCATAAACAAGAGCAAGTTGTATAATTTACCTATTTCGTAAGTGTATTCGATCAAAATGTTCAAAGTACATAAGAAGAGGAATTGCGTTAGGCAAAGGAGTTTATACAAGGAAGAGAGAATTGATTCCTGTCATCAATCCTATCATCAAGTTATGACGAGCCTTTTCTTAACGTCCTTATTCAACGTCCCAGCAAAAGCCTCATCAAAGCTTTAATATGGAGCGTCGTGATGTGTGGCGCGGAAAAGTTAGTCACTGAAGCAGGAGCATAGACGAAGATTAGAGGCTTTTAAATTGTGGGTGCGGAAAGGGATGGAGGGGGTGAAGTGGGCAAAGAGAAAATCAACGAGGAAGTGAGAGGCATGGCGGGAAGGTGGATTGTTGGGTGAAATCTAAAGGAGGCAGGAATGATGAATGCAAAGGGTATTTTTATTGGCAATGGGATGTTGAAGATTATAATAGAGGGGAGAACGTAAGGCGAGCTTAACCTATCTCCTTCCTGGACCATAACTGATCATGTATAGCAGACGTTGCATGAATGATGTGTTAATCGCCCCCCTTCCTCGCGCCCTTTCATATTCTATTTCTAAGTCTCAATTCACTGTCCTAATATTCTCACCATATGATCCCTCTTTATAATACTCTCTTTCCTCTCGAATCTTTCCTCTCTTTACTTTCCTCTCGAATTTTGGCATTACTTACTTCAGCATACATTTAAAATCGAGATCTGTTTTTTGCTCGCTCCTTCAGTTTCAAAATTGTGAATGATTAAATATTATTATCGCAAAGTTGTCTTTCCCCGAGGAGTCGCCGTGACCGCGTACACGCTACCGCCTGTCAGTTGCCGATCGTCGGTCGGTTGGATTATTCTTTGGTTGGAACCCCTTCGTAACACGCTTCGTATCACGCTTCGTTGGGCGGCGAACGAGAGGAAAGGAAACATTTAGAATTACTCACGGCGACAAAGAACCAAGGAATCTTTCTATACAAAAATTCACTGGACACGTATTAAATGTATATCGATGAAGTCAGAAAAATATTTACTATTCGGTTATTCAAGGCGAATTTCGATGAATCAGAACATGACAGCGCATATACCTTCATATTTTGTATTTCTACGTTTCACTTTGAAAAAAATAGTCCAGTATGTTATGTCACTTGATCGGTATCCCTTTTTCAACTGGTTCGATTGAATATCTAACCAATTGAGGAGTTAATTGTGATATTGAATCGGGGTCTATGGCATCGCGGGATGAGAAAGGTGGCATGAACGGAGAGGCGATAAACCGGAGAGATACTAAGTACGACGTGGGGGAGGAGATTTGAAATCCAAATGAGGCAAAGAATGTGGATTCCGAGTATTTTGGCGGGCGAATGGGATGTTAGAGACTGATAGAGCGTTAGTCAAACGAGGAAGATGTTGGAACCGGGGATGTTGGACGGAATGATGGAAATACGCGGAATTGAAGAGGGGCTAATTTTAGACGGGTTGTCTTGTTAGGCGAGGCTTTAAAATGTAGCCCCGGTTAGCCTGTGTATATTTACAACTTGCCTAATGGCGGCAGACTGAAAAAATAAGAATAACAGTGTCGCACGCAATGTTGATCGCACTTCGTGACCTAGAGCGTGCATATCTAGAGCCAGCCTCCCTAGAGTCCCCTCCGCCATTTTCATTTGTCTAAGCTGCGTCTAAGATCCACTCCCCTTCCTTTCCACTCCTTAACTTAACACGACAGATGGCACCACAACTCAATTCGAAGTTCCACCTCGAAGCCCCCTCAACCTGCACAAACCTTGCAGTCGCTCCCCCCTGGTGGCACCAACCTCCCAACCCCCTCGACCTCCCCACGGCATCCCCCCCGCGGTCCCCTTGCACCTGCTTCGTTTCCCGAAGGAAGTGGTTTCTCGAGGCGAGAGATTTTTGCGGTGCATTCGCGACTCCCACATTCTCCGATGCCTCCTTCGACGCCGCGCGCTAAATCACTTTGCCGAGAGATGGCTGGACTCAAAAAAATAAGTCTTATTTCCTGTTACCTTGACGCTGGTTATCATCGGAAACAATTGAAAATCGTAATTTCTCGGTAATAAAAATCTTAATGCGATTCGCCTACACCAAATGCGTTGAGTGTTGAGAAAAAGTCGTTCCCAGGTCTTTGGCGTTGCAACTCAAGCTGATGGGAAATGCGGAGGCTGTCTGGAGCCCCCGGTCTCCGGAGGTGGAGGATACGCTCGCCCTTGGCCATGGTGACGAGTGCCCAGCCCCCACCCCCAACAAGCTGCGGTCAGGTTATCTGGCAGGAAATGAATCCACGTCAGACCTCCGAGAGATTTGTAACATATGTCCATTTTTCATTTTATAAAGTTTATCCTAAAAGAAGTATTCCAGGGTATAATGGACGGACGGGCTGCTGTTTCGATGGTTGGGTTCGAGGGAGGGGAGTCTCGCGAAAGTTTTGAAGCCGGCGGAAGTTGGTTCCCAGCCTTTACGGAGTGCGGATAGCTCGTTTGCGAAACCTTTAACGTAATCTCGTTACGATCCGTCATAAAATACTTATTGGAACAATGCTACGCCATCACATTTTGCGTGAAACTGAGCAACGTCAGAATAGAGACCCATGATATGCTCTAGGTAGCTTCTGGTGATAACGCCACGGGTAGATCGGGTGTGTTTGAATGGCGAAAGTTGTTTCGGGAGGATAAAGCAGATGCTGAAGACGCCGAACGTTGCGGACGCCTTTCGATATCAAATAATTGCATCTTGTACGAGTGAAGGCTTTGTTGGACAGGCATCGTGGATTAATTTGTTCGCATGGTTTATGATGAACTTGGCATCCCTAAAAGTGATGTTCATCGATTTGCACCCGAAGATATGGGCATGAGAAGGGTGTGAGCGAAGTTGGTGCCGCGATTGCTCACGGACGAACAAAAGGATACTCGCACGTGGATATCTACCAAGAACTTCTCGACCGTTTGAGTGAGTATCCAAAGTTTTTAGACAATGCCCCTCTAGACTTCTTTTTCATCCACCGCCTCAAATCTGTGCCGAAAGGGCGTCCGTCACCACAGTTCGGTGGAAGCGTTACAACAGGTCGTGACGAGGACAGCATTCCAGTCGCCGCCTTCCAGAAAGCCTTCGCCGCCGCCTTCGAAAAAGTGTTTGATAGAGTGAATTGGGAAACACTAATGAGTGTATTGAAGGAAATGGGAATAGATTGGACACATCATGTGAGGACTACAGGACGATAAGTTTTATATCCCACGCAGCTAAAGTTGTTCTCAGGATCATAAACAAAAGGATAGAGAGTAGGGCAAATGATTACTTAGGGGATGATCAGTTTGGGTTTAGGAAGGGGAGAGGTACGCGTGATGCCATTGCAGTAATGAGATAATAATCGAGAGGAATATAGAACATAACCAGGAGGTATTTCCTGTTTCGTAGATTTCGAAAAAGCGTTTGATAGGGTGAATTGGGAAAAACTAAAGAGTATATTGCAGAAAATGTGAATAGATTGGAGGGAAAGGAGGCTAAACCGCAACCTTTACATGTCTCAGACTGCTCAGGTGCGAGTGGGGAACGTGGAGTCCGGATGGGCAGTGTTAGGAAGGGGTGTAAGGCAGGGTTGCCCATTATCACCGTTACTGCTCAACCTATATGCAGAGGAAATGATTAAAGAGGCATGGGAAGGACTGGAGGTAGGAATGAAAGTGGGCGGGGAATTCGTAAAATCAGTTAGGGTCGCTGATGACCAAGCTTTAGTTTTTCAGTCAGCCAAGGGATTGCAAGGATTGCTGAGTGAATTAAAAATTCAGTGCGACAGATATGGGATGAGAATCAAAATTAATGAAACAAAGGTTATGCGATTTTCAGGAAGAAGAATGCTAAAATAAACGTAAAATTAGAAGGGCAATAACTAGAGCAGGTGGTGCGGTTCACGTACCTCGGAGGTGTTATGGATCAAATTGGACAAAGTATTCGGGACGTAAGGAAAATAAATGTACTAAGCATAGAGGCTTTCACAAGGAGGAGGGAGTTGATGACGTGGACGTTGGGTAAGGATATTAAGAAGAGGCTCGTCAGTAATTTGAGTTGGAGCGTAGTCATGTGCGGAGCGGTAACGTGGTCACTGAAGCAGGAGGATAGACGTCGATTGGAGGCTTTTGGAATGTGGGTGTGGAGGAGAATTGGAAAGTTGAAATCGACCGAAAGCAAAATAGGAAGTACCAGGTATGGTGGGCGAGGAGAGGAGATTGCTGGAAGAAATCATAAGGAAATGTGAAAAATGGATGAAGGACGTATTTATCGAGATGTTGAAGGCTGTGACGCATTATTTCTTAATAATTTCGACGGAATTTAACTCCGTCTTCCTCGGAAGAAACAGTAGTACTGACTGTATATATATATATATATATATATATATATATATATATATATATATATATACATATATATATATATATATATATATATATAGAAATAAAACACTTTTTGAAAATCTCACGGACGTGAATAATAATATATAAAATTTAGCACAAGTGGACACAGACAAAAACACAGAAACACACAAAAAAGAAAATAAACTCACTGAGTTTCGAATTTTCGGTGGTCGCAGCCACCTTCCTCAAGGTAGAGAGGGATAGAACTGAAGGGAATATAATTTATAAACCGTAGAAAGCACAGTAATCAACCCGGAGGTCGGTTAGGTAGGTGACGGTAGAGATCACCCAGAACTAAGCCCGACGGCGTGTGAAATTCACACATCAGTGTAGGGGAGCCAGTTCCTTTCAATGTGCCGGTTATGGTTTCTCAGGAAGATCTGTTACCCGAAAAATTACATAGCTCGTGTGGAGCTGCAGGTGCCCAGATACTTGCCCGGGAATCGATCCCGGGCCCTCCGTCAGTATTCCAATGCCCTACCCACTGGACTACCGCGACCCATTAATATATATATATATATATACAAATATGCATAAAAACATAAATATATACATATATATATCCATACAATACTTTTTAAAAAATACAGAAAGACAATTTTGGTTTTTGAATATTGCGGTGGCCCTAACGGTTTTCTCAACGGGTGGAACAAAACTGAGGACACGTATGGCAGGGGTAGGACGGATGAGAAGGGGGGGAGGAAGAGGTTGGGTTGATCGGCAGGGATGAAGGGAGGCAGGAAAGAGAAGGGTGTACCCCCAAGTGGGCAGGGTTCAGACAGGCGATCATTCGTGCGGAAAAGGGTTTAAATTGTAATTTACTATTGCATCTACACCTGCACAATGTTCCGCAAGCCAGCGCAATGACGTGTGGCGGGGGACAGGCCTTGCATTTAGAAATATTTTGTCGACAAAAAACCCTGCAATCCAGCGGGAAGGACGGTGGTGAGCATGTGTGGCAAATAATAGTATCTAAATACACTTGAACACATTTTCTCGTACCGTGACTCTCCCACGCATTCATTCCTATACATAACATGCACGGATCGGTGTGCTCGACTGACTCGTCAGATTTACTTTTTTAGTTAATTCGTTTTTCCCAATTTAGGGCTCGTTTTTTTACGATTGCGTCTCGGGCGAGGGAAGGACGAGTCTGGAATCTGTACCTGCCCTTGTCTATCTCTCTTGTTTGATACCGTGTCTACCATTATTTGGTTCCATTACAACTCCCTCTGACCCGCGAGGGCACTCAGGCACACCTTTCCATTCAGTCTTGCCTGATCCCTTCGAGTGCAGCAAGTCCTCCCCTGCATACACCCCCACCCCAGTGACCCTCACTCGCAGTAAGTAATTGCGGATTCATGCTCTGGACCTTGTCTATTTCTTTGATTAACGATTCCCCCACGAATTCTACGCGCTCACCGCCGGGTTATTTCAAATATGGCCGGACTAAAGCTAAAGAACAACCCTCCCTAAGTTTTTTACCACAGTTTCCTACAACACGTCTGATGAAACCTAGCTTATTTAAGGAGACCTAATACCCCCCGCCACTCACCCTTGCGGCAGCTAACGGGGCGATACGTAGGTGTAGGGTTAACGCACATATTCTTCTAATGATGAATAGATAAGAGGTATGTCCATAAAATTTGCGACCTGAGGCCATAAAAACTTTTATTTTGGGAATTTTAGCCTTCATCGATTTTGTCCCCTTCTTCAAAGTACTCTCCACTCAATTCTGTGCAATTATTCCATCTTCTTATTTCCCACCGTTTAAAGCAACCTTGGAACTCCTCCTCGGCTCGCCTCGACTTTTTATTTTTATCGTCGTTTCTTGTTTTATTGCGCCTTCCACATCTTTCCATTCGTGTCACATTTTTGCATTTTGAGAATAGGAATAAGTCGCGGGGGCCGAGATATGGCGAATTAGGAGGATGATCAAGGATCAAGGTGATTGAATGTTTTGCCAGAAACCGGCGAACCATCAATGCTGAATGTGCATTGTCATGGTGAAGGAAGGATCCATCCATCATGTTCGGTTAAAATATTGTGCACTGTTGATTTTCCTAAATTCGGTTCATCAGCTATCATTCGGACGGTTTTTCGACGATCGGTAAGGACAAGGGACTGCACGCGATCAATGTTGTCGTGGACATGGGGTTGAAGGTCGCCCCTGCCTTGCATCATCATCCGTGGCCATCTTGTCGGCCATCTTTAATCCCCTTGCAAACGGATGTTTTCTTCAGAGCATAATCACCGTAAACAGCTCTCAACGTTTCAGTAATTTCTAGATAACTTTAACCGCACTTCACCAAAAAACTTGATGTTGATTCGTTGCTCCGCGATTTCTCCAATTTCAATTTTACAAAAACAGTAAAAACAAGGACAACAGATACTAATATAACTGGCACTATACGCACAGCTCGACGATCCGCCAAGCACATTAGGTCTCAGGCAACTAGTGACGCTAGTGGGCGGGGTGTTATAGTCTGCGTTATGGCCGCCAGATTGCACCAGTTCACGTATTAATTGGGCAGACTACACATCACTTGAAACGTGGCCTCGCATTCCCATCGAATTTTCGTAGAATCATTAACATTTCCGCTGAAAAAGTGAAGGGAAACATTTCGTGCACCACTCTTGCAATATCCTTCCCTGTTCCTTATATGGGGCACACTTTGTTTCCTGCGGGTGCCCATACTTCCCGCCTGATCAAACAGCACGGGCTCGTCCTTTCGACGCCCCACGGCTGAACGACTACCTCTTCTCGACGCATAGTCTCCTTGCAAAGGTGAGTGTATTTCCTCAAAATTAATCTTAGACTATCCGAAGGGTTATCGCGGCGAGGATGAGCCTCCACCTGTGCGGAGGGCGATAGGGAACACACCAACGTCCCGTCGCACCCCGGCGTCTTGGGCATCGAGTCGGGGGAGCCACTCGGAGCTAGTTGCTTCGTGCACCCGCCGCGTGGTTTCCACGACTGACTGCGACCACACTTCGCGTGGAACATTGCCGAGCGTGTTCTCGGGGTGTGAAATTTCAGCATTCTTCGCAGTCGTGCGCATATGTCCTGTGGGAAACATACTATTTCAAATCATTGCTTCAAAAATCCATTATTTCCAGCCTATAGGGATAGACTTACTTGCGGTTTGGTTTGCAAGTTGTATTTTCTTACTTATAATTAATTGTTGCGCCAAAAGATGTTGACTCGGCCGAGTCCGGAGGGAGGAGGGGACAGATTGTATGTGATCCGGTTTCTCGCACGTGGAGGGCAATGGGGGGAGGAGGGGGTGGAGGCGGGGGGATGGGGGCGGGGGGGCAGCGGTTCGGGGGTGGGGGATGGGAGGTGGGGGTATCGCTCGATTCGGATTTTATGGCGTTCTGTTCAAAATATAATGGCCGTTCGCCCTTTCCTTGGTGCCCCCACCCGCGGTGCCCCCTTCAACTGTTACGCTCCGCCCCCCCCCAGTTCCCTCTGGCACGCACTCTCCGGAGAGGGAGGGAGCCCCCTTCCGTGGCGCGACCCCCTGTCGTGCCGCGCACTCTCTCACTAAAACTACAACCTTATTGCACCCGATGTCCCTCTCTATTAGTGACCTCTTTACTGCCATCATAACAACACACGTTCCTTTCCCTTTCATGAACCCAAACAGGGTCATTCCTCAAGTGTAATCATCTTCCCTCCTCTCAATCCATTTATTCATCATCCTAAATCTCTTCTCAACGCCTTGTGGGATCCAACTTATTTTCCAGCAGTCCTCACATACAGCTGATTATCCTTTTCTTGGAATGGGAATTTGCACTGATTTGACAACGTCCAAAGGGAAGATTTTTCCTTCGTGCACCATATGGATTAAATCATGAAAACATTCTTCCGCGTTTCCCTGGGCTATTGAATACTTCCGCTTTATCCATCTCTGCGGTCATACTTTATTTCGATTCCCTTTCACCCAGTCCATTCCGCAATCACGTATGCCTAAACCAAAGGTATTCATATTAATTCAGCATCATTTGCCTCATATTCTATTTCTATGCCCAAACCTGCCGGCCGAATATCCATAGCATATAGTTCTTCCCCCTCCCCGGACTACAACCTTGACGTGGTGGAAGGGCTTGTGCGTTCCAATGGCCCCTAGAGCTGTGCTGGCGGGAGTAATAATAATTGCTCCTGGTAGGGTCACCCATGCCAGATAGGTCGAAGGTTAGGAGCCAGACGAAAGGTAGTCCACGCAGCGTCTGTTCCTCAGTGAGGCGGCTGCAATGGCGTCTGACCCTAGAGGGGCGGCCAGTAAGTGATGGTGTCACTTTAAAAACACTATTGAGGAAAGCAACGGGAAACAACCTCAATTATCATTCCCAAGATAAATATGATGGTCAACGTAGTCAACATAGAAAAGGTAACGGATAGAATATTACTATTAGAGATAAAAGCAGAAACGACGAACTTGGTTATTATTCAGGTATACATGCCACCGAGCAACCATACGGAGGAAGAGGTCGATAGGATAAACGATCAATTAGAGATCGTAATCGCTAGTGTTCCTGGAGGGAAACATTTGATAGTGATGGGGGATTGGAATGCGACGGTAGGCGAAGAAAGAAATGGGGATGAGGTGGGGGACTACGGTTTAGGCACGAGGAATGACCGCGGGGAGAAAGCAGTTGAGTTCTGCAGGAGACAGGGGTTAGTCATCACCAACACTTGGTTTAGACACCACAAAAGACGCAGGTATACATGGAAAATGCCAGGTGACTCAGGAAGATATCAGCTAGATTATATCCTGGTTAGACACAGGTTTAGGAACAGTGTGATAAATTCACGCAGTTCCCCGGGAGCGGATGCGGGCTCTGACCACAATTTAGTTGTCATGAAATGTAGCGTCCGTTTCAAAAAGATAAGGCAGGGGCGGCGGGTTAGAAAATGGAATGTAGAAACATTAAATGGATTGAAAAGGAAGAAATACCAACTGGCTATAGAGGCAATCATGGAAGATAGTAAAGAGCTAAGTACTATCGAAGAAAAATGGGAATGTATCAAGAAAGGGTTGTCTAAAGCCGCAAAAGACACTATTGGAACCGATAACGCGAAAAGGACTAGGAAATCATGGATCACGGATGAGATGATTACAAAGATGGATGAGAGGAGAAAATGGAAGAATGTAAACACAGAGCAAGACAAAATGAAGTACAAAGAGTTAAACAATAAATTGTGGCGGGCAACAAATAAAGCAAAAGAAGCATGGTGGAAGATGCAGTGCGAGGATATGGAAAGTCTGCAGAGGAAGGGTGAAATTGGTGCGCTGTACAGCAAAGTTAAATCTTTATCGGGAAGTAAGAATGGAAGATCAAGCTAACAATTAGAGATAAAGCGGGTAAGGTAATAGTTGACGCAGGAAAGATCCAAGAGAGATGGAAGGAATATATAGAAGAACTGTATAGTAAAGACCTTAGATCATCAAAGTTAAACATAGAACAGGAACATGACGTAGAGGAAGATAGCTTAGGTCCAGGCATACTAGACGATGAGATAGGAAGGGCATTAAGGGAGATGAAACTAAATAAGGCCGTGGGGGTGGATAACATTCCCGCGGAACTATTGAAATGTTTAGGAAAATGCGGGAGGAAGAGGCTATATGGGCTGATTCCTAGTATTTATGAGGAAGGAATTTGGCCGGAAGACTTTGTAAGATCAGTTTTAGTTCCTAGTCCGAAAAAGGTAAATGCCACGTCATGTGAGAATTACAGGACGATAAGTTTGATATCTCATGTAGCTAAAGTTGTTCTCAGGATAATTAACCAAAAGGATAGAGAGCAGGGCAAATGATTACTTAGGGGATGATCAGTTTGGGTTTAGGAAGGGGAGAGGTACGCGTGATGCCATTGCAGTAATGAGATAATAATCGAGAGGAATATAGAACATAACCAGGAGGTATTTGCCTGTTTCGTAGATTTCGAAAAAGCGTTTGATAGAGTGAATTGGGAAACACTAATGAGTGTATTGAAGAAAATGGGAATAGATTGGAGGAAAAGGAGGCTAAACCGCAACCTTTACATGTCTCAGACTTCTCAGGTGCGGGTGGGGAACGGGGAGTCCGCATGGGCAGTGTTAGGAAGAGGTGTAAGGCAGGGTTACCCATTATCACCGTTACTGTTCAACCTGTACGCAGAGGAAATGATGAAAGAGGCATGGGATGAACTGGAGGTAGGAATGAAAGTGGGCGGAGAATTGGTAAAATCAGTTAGGTTCGCTGATGACCAAGCTTTAGTTTGTCAGTCAGCCAAGGGGTTGCAAGCATTGCTTAGTGAATTGGAAATTCAGTGCGACAGATATGGGATGAGAATCAATATTAATAAAACAAAGGTTATGCGATTTTCTAGAAAGAAAAAGGCTAAGTTCAACATTAAAATAGCAGCGCAAAAACTAGAGCAGGTAGAACAGTTTACGTATCTCGGTAGTGTTTTGGACCCACACGGTCAAAGTAGTAGGGACGTAATGAGAAGAATTGCGCTAGGCAAAGAGGCTTTCACAAGGAGGAGGGAGTTGATGACAGGGACGTTGAGTAAAAATGTTAAGAAAAGACTTGATATGTAGCGTAGCTATGTAAGGCGCGGAAACGTGGTCATTGAAACTGGAGGATAGACGTAGACTGGAGGCTTTTGAAATGTTGGTGTGGAGAAGAATGGAGAAGGTGAAATGGACAGAGAAGAAAGCAAATGAGGAAGTACTTGGTATGGTGGGCGAAGAGGGGTGTTTGTTGGGAGAAATCCTATGGAGGTAGGAAAAGTGGATGGAGGGGGTATTGACCGGCAGTGGAATGTTGAAGACTAATAGAGGGGAGAATATTAGGCAAACGAGGAAAAGGAAGGAACAGGATAGGGATGTTGGACGGGATGAAGGGAGGAAGAAAGTACTCAGAGATGAAGAGGGACCTAATGTGGAGTAGGAAGATGGATTTTTGTGTTTTGTTAGGAGTCTCAAAATATTTATTTAATAGCTGTGTCCCCACTGTACCTTAACCGGTAGATTACCTGATAATAAATAATAGTTCCTTTGTATAGCCATTCCAACTCTCTGGGTTTTTCCAACTTTCCTGGGTCAATCAATTATTTTCTTTTTGAATATCTAATGGCCCGAACTAATTTAACTGATGCTAATCTAAAAGGTGTTGGATTCACTAACATTCAGCTAGTGTCAGTCTCATTACTTGTTACCATACATTTGAATGGATTGAGCTGAATTTCCGCCGCCTTTATCCATGGACTACATTCTAGTCACGAGTTCCTTACCCTCCTTTACCGCCCCAAGAATATTCCTTTCCAAAAACGGAGCTATATCTTCATCTAATTCCTTAAATATACCAGCAGATATTTCTTCCGGATCTGGTGCATTAATGGCTTTGTAACTACGGGTCCGATGTTCTATTCCTTTCTTGGTCAGTGTCATATCGCTCATGTGTTCCCCTGGTGGGTGTGGAAGCTGGTTTGGTGCATTTCTACCTCCATTGTAGACGCTCTGAAAAAACTCTTATAAAATAAGTGTGACCTGTGCGGTGTGACCTTAAAGATCCCCTCTTAACCTCGGTCGGGAAAATAGCTTCCCCATAGCATCTTACTTCAGTATTCTGATCAAAATGTATGAAACACCATTTGCTTTTACGTACTCCAGAAGTCTTATAAAAATTGTTATTTATATCGAAATACTCCTCCGAAATAATTGTAATTACTCCATTCCACAGAAACGCATAACAAGTGTTACTTTGTACATTTCATATTGAACGGAATTTCCACCCAATAGTATTTGCTTTTCACAACCATCCTTAACATGGCGTACGCAATAATCTTGATGTAAGCAGTCATGGAATCAAACCTGTCGTTCATGAAATCAATTAAACAACTAGTGTTTCCGGGTCGTTTTCTGCAGACAGTACAAAGAGGCAGTTCAGCCCAGCGGTATCAGCTGTTTTTGGCAGCAACTGAGTGGGCATCCGTGCCTTTGACTGCTTTCAAGATAAAGACACTTCCTTGCGACTTACAAAACACTCTCATGTTCGGAGGCGTAAGTTTCAAGAGATCATCTAGCGGCTGTCTATGAATGAAGCTCACATTTTCCAACGCAAACTCTGGGCAACTCATTCATTCTTTCAAAGACTAGAATGAGTTTGGAGTATCTAGAAAACAGAAAATAAATTTCTTAGCGGTAGAAAGGTCTGAATTTGTGATATTAAATGACATTTCCAATGTTTTTCACAAACCAATGCTCCCCAGGCAGGGAGGCATTGAGTAATTGCAGGCCTCTCCATTCCAAAGAAACTGCGGGAGATGCCGCTACAGCAACTTTTAACGGAGTCATCCGCTAATATGAATTTCAACGCAAAAATTTCAGAGTTTAAAAATCATTCGCCTAGACTTGGATTCGAAACCGGATCCCTCGCTGTCCAGCATACCAAAGGTTTAGCCAATGAAGCTATCGAGGCGTCCTCTTAACTTCCCTCACCCATCATACCTTCCCTGATCAACAACCTTTGATTATCATGGTGTTTCATTATTTAACTAGCTATCATATATTCAATTACCTTACATTGCCAGGGAATCTGAGACTAGTTCGATAATCTAATTTCTCAGTCTCCAAATTATGGTCACAATCTCAAGGAGGAGAAAGTGATCGGAATATACACGAGATGACGCGGGGCGGATAGGATACTCTACCACTGCGGGCCCCTTTTAGGATAGAGGGAAGGAAATTTAGTGGGTCGGTAACATCTGGGACTAGCATAGATAAAATCATTAATAAACATATTAAAGTAACGGGCAACACTGGCATCGATGTAGAAAGGCATTTGACACGCACCTCTCCAAAAACGCGTCCTAAATTACACTCAGACAAAAATACGGGCGTCATTCAAAATAAAAATAGTCTTACTATCCTTGTAATAAATTGCAGAAGCCTCAAAAACAAATCAGCGGATCTAGAACACATAATCCATACTCATTCCGCTGATATAGTATTAGGCACAGAGTGTAGGCTGTGTAATGACATAAACGACGAAGACATTTTCCCAATAGATTTCTCAGTTAACTCACACGATAGAGATACAAGACCCGGAGGAGGGGTTTTCGTGGCAGTGAAAAGTAATTTTGAAAACAGGCAATTTTTATTTGAAAATAATAACATAGAAAGTGTTTGGTGTACCTTACTGCAAACTAGCCAACCCAGCATTAATTTATGCCCTTTCTACAGACCTCCAGACTCAGATTTTAAAACACTTCATACCCTCAATGAACAAATATACAAATCTACACGTGAAAATAATAACAGCATCAACATAATTGGTGGCGACTTTAACCTCCCTGGTATCAATTCTGACTGCAATAAAATCTCGGACCCGAGATCGCTAATCTTGAAAATCCTTATTAATATTGGTTCTAAAAAACTCCCTCCGTCAAGCAGTACGCATGCCCACCCGTGGAAAGAGCACATTGGACCTATTTCTTACGAACACACTGGAACGTATTATTAGTGTATCAACTGACGAGGGTTTAAGTGACAATAAATCAGTTAATACCAAATTGGGCGTAGAAATAAAAAAGATTGTTAAACCAAAAAGAAAAAATTATAATTACCATACAGCAGACTTTAAAACTTTTGCCAGCCAATCAAACTCTTCACTACCCGAGTTCAAAAGACGCTTAAGGCATGCCAACGTGGAATAAACTTTTACACAACTTTTCAATATAAAACAAAAAGGTATCACAGATTTCATCCCTATAAAATACGTGGAGCAAATCGCGAAAGGGCGTCAGAAAAGCCCTTCGAAAGCAGAGAATGCTACACTCTAGGGTAAAGAGGGCAGGCGTGAACACACCATCCTCGGAGAATAAACGGTAATTGGATAAGTATAGAGCCTCTAAAATTGAAACCAAAAGACAATCTCGTAGCGCCTTACAAGGCTTTAAACGTAAAGTACTTTGCGAGAATTTGGACCCTGACCCCAAAGCATTATGGGAAGTAAATGGGAGTAAACAAACCGTGGCTTGCTTAAGGGATTGTAACAATATAATTCTTAGAGGCAGTGAAAGGGAAAACCTAACATTCCCAATGAATCCCTCCAAAGCATTTTCACGAACGATGTTGCCACCGCGTATCTCCAAGAGACATATAAATACTGAACACATTTTGCAAGAATGTATACGTCACTGTGGGTTTGCATGTGTGTGTTGGTTTTGAATGCTGATTTGTTTCCTTTTACGGGTGGGGTGACCTTACACCCCAGGCCCTTGCGGGGTATTACGTAGAAATAGATGACAAACTCAGGATTCCATTTTACTGTCATCTTTCTTTCAATCATCCATCCCTTTCATGTACTGGGGTTACTTGGTAAACTAATGAATATTAAAAATTTTATCATTATGTCGATCGATATTGTTGTATTCATGGCATATCACGAGTGTACGTACTCCTAGTTAATAGATATTCAAACATTTTCGTCATGACACAAATTTCCACTTCTACATGGTACCATGCAGGACACCGTTAGCGTACGTGGTGTTTCCGCACCAGCAACGCAGCATCGCTTCTGCCCACCCCCTCCCCCCGTCGGAGGGTCGTTGCAAGGAGGGGGCGGGGGAGGGAGAGAAATCCCGTCGGTGGGGGAATGGCGTTCGGGAGGGAGGGGGGCGGGCTCTCACCCCCCGCGGGGAGGGGTCGTGATTCGACCCCTCTCTCCACACCCTCCGGGGGGGAAGGGGAGGGGCGCTTGCTTCTAAATCACTCCCTCGGTGGACAAAAGAGCCGGGTATGCCTTCCTTCGCCCGTGATTGCGTGGGCCTGTCCGGTGGGGCCGTGGGATTTTCTTCGATCGGATTTCGCCGGGGGCTGGCTCCAAGAAGGCAGCGAAAATACATGTCCACGGGGGTCATCCGTGCCTTTGGGAATCTGGAAGTGTGCTTTGCCGACCCACTTCGACGCAATCGCTGCCCTCACCTCTCCACCCGTGAGCCGCTGCTTTGGAGATTATCGGGCGAATGAGGAAGCGATCAAATGCTAATGCCATTTGCAAAAGTGTACAGACTTTGACCCTTCTCATCCGTTCCCTTGAGCCGCACCCGACTGATATACTCCCTCATACCCTGAACCCTTTGGCTCCATCGATTTCCCTCACTCTTTCGGTGCTCACGATAAAACCTATGTTGCTGGCGAATCGTGGGAAGATTTATGGAAAGATATAGAAAAATCAAACTTTAAGGGAAAAAACGACCACAGTTTTAAAATAAAAATATGAACTTAAATAACAAATTTAAAAAAATACTCTTTTTAAACAGAGCTATTGTTGAGTGGAACCACCCGCCTGGAGGTTTGTTTGAGCCCTTTCCATCCAATATAAGGAGGTTTAAGGATAAGTGCAAAGCAGCCACTGGGTGATAAACTTTTATTGGTCAGGGGTTATTATACTATTGCACGTGTAGAACTAGAATAAGAGTCCAAGTCCCCCCTTCACTTCTTTAGTTTATACGCGAAGCGGATCGATCCGTAAGTGAGAAATCATGTCCCCTCTTGCGAAGCCATGAGTCGAGACCGCAGCAAGACACATGATCATAAACACAAGAATAGAGAGAAGGAACACGATTGACTTGAAATCAATCGGTACACACTCCAACGACTGATGGCCTCGCACGTGAACCTTTTGCCGTCCGTTGTGTAGTTTCATTGCAGTCAGAAGTAGTGTAGTTGTAGTGTAGTTTAGTTGTGTAGTTATTGTCCCGAAAGTGATTAGTACATGAAATTGTAGATTATGGACGGAGTGTGGCGATGGACGGTGCGGTGAACCAAGCCCATTTGTGATGCTAAAGAAGGGGTTGGTAATCTTAAAAGTGTCATTGTATATAATGGCATTTCGTCTCATATCTGTTCTTCTTGTGAATGTATGCATGTGCATTGTAAGAGCGACCGTTGACCAGACTTGACCGTTGCCACCAAGGACAATTGTCTAATTGCAACGAGATTTATATAATGATAATGTGGTACCATATTTTTCGTAATTTGTCGCGTAAGTGATTCATTTAATGTTTTTATTTTTCCATATAATTTTATATTTATTTTTGTTATTTTAACTTGCCTTGTTCTTGGAATAAATAAAGGCAACGTTTGCCGCCGGAGTAATTCCAAGTCATAAATTAAATTACTAGTTATTATTAGTTAAATTACATCGGATTTTCAAGGAGCATTGGAGAGGTCCGTCTAGCAAGGAATCAATTTGTGCAAATAGGAATCGAACGAAAGGAGCGACCGCCACGATGCTCGGACTCTAAAGCTTCTTCCTGACAATTTTCCTATCACACCGCAAAAATACCTCACTGAGCAGTCAGTAAACCCCTTTCAAGCACTTTAGGCGATTGTCTGCTTTTCAAATAATATAGTACCTTGAAGAAAATTATATATTTGCAGGAAGTTATCCATGCAAGTTCTTCATATAAGTAGGTGTCTAAGCTGTCTTTAGAAGCTCTTTCCACATCTTCCATTTTGGAGGAAAAGCTTAATATTCACCCCGTTGCAGCTAAATTTGAGACAGCGCGTCGGACAGATCAAGAGAAAAAGGTGGAATTAGAGGCATCTCAGGAACGATGAAAACAATCCAGATTCGTGGAAATAGATGACATGTCGGTGTTGAAACGAACGGCTCTGAAATATTTCGATCAGTTCAACCATCAACAGTTAAATCATCCTTTGTTCTAATGATTCCCAAATTGACTCTAAGGGCATTTTTGTGATGCCTTTCGTTTTGTCGTGACAGATTTCAAAGAATCAGGCTGCCCCGCTTTGAACCTTTTCAAATTCTCATCTCAGGCCTTTTTCCGCAGGATCCCATGCACTGCATGCATATTCTAAATGGAGAGAGAGAGAGATAGATAGATAGATGTCTTTATTTGGGCGAAATTGAGACCAAATGGTCCCCTTTTCCATAGAGAGCATGGGAGCGACCTTCCTTGACCTTGCATTCACTCCTATCGACAATGCATCTAATGAATCGCATTATTTTTTCGCATTCTCGCTGATTTTAAGTATATGGGAGACCCATGATAAGTCTTCAGTAATAATTAGGTATTTTTACCGTATCGAATACTTGTAGGGCAATTCCATTCGGTTTGTATATGAAATCCTTGGATATTTTTTTAATGAATATATCACTGAATATTTATTATGGTTTAATGACCATCTCCATTTTGCAAACCATTTCGAAATGCAATCTAGATCCTTTGCAAGTATTAAACGATCCTCATCCCCGAAAATCTCCCGGTAAATCATCGCGTCATCCGCGAATATCCTAATCTTACCATTTACTTTGTGGTTTAAATCGTTCAACAAATTTAAGAATATCAGCGGCCCCATTGCAATTCCCTGATTTACATCAGAGGTCACTCGCACACTGTCAAGGACTACGCCCTGTCCTCGTTCTGGCGGATTGTCCGCCCAGCCTATTCTGCTCTCCGGAGAGCTTTTACTTAGAAATTAGTTTCCCACGGGAAAAAGTTGGTATGCATTGTACGTATAATAGATAAAACAGACAGTTAACCACTCACTCGTCCTGATAATTACTAAGTGACCCCATGTCGGTCGACCTTACGATATGAAGCAGACACAACATTGCGCGCGTTTCACATGCATGTCGTGGCTGCACCCCCTGCCACGCTCCTCGCTCGAAGTTCGCAGTATTTCATTTAGAATTCGTGAAATATTATAATATTCATGAATAAAGTTTGTTAAAAAAGTAAAACCTGATCTTCAGGAAAAAAAACTCCGTAAACTTTATTTAATCTCACAAGGTCACGGAATTGGGACTAGACGTCGCAGCACATAAGCAAGGAATACGGAAGGGGGAGGGATTTTGGGTGGGGGGAGGGGGGCGTGACTCGGAGAGACCGCAGGGAAGAATTCGAAAAACTGGAACGGCGGAGAATATCATTGGAGTGGGAGAGAGAGAGAGAGAGAGAGAGAAGGAGAGAGAGAGTGACCGACACTCGAAATCCGATCTGCGTAAAATTGCCGCAACTGGGTCGAATCCCCGTTTCATTCCGTCTCACTTTAAAGGGTCCGATGGAATCCGAGGCGCGGGCCGCGCTCCGTCGCCCGGGGGCCGCACGCCCCAGGGTGGGTGACGAAAGCCGGAGGAGGGAGACCCGCCGCTCCGTCATTAGGGCTTGTTTACAGGGCCCCTCGGGACGTGAGAAACGGCCCGCCGCGACGCGCCCGGACAACCCGTGGCATCGCGTGTTAGGGGACGCGCCTTTGGCACTCCCGTGGCGAGGCCCGGCGCAATAATTCTTCCCCTTCCCCTCTCCTCCTCCTCTCCACGGGACGTCTTAGTCTTACACGCTGACCCTCAGAGTGGCGGGGGTCGAATGGATATATCATGGATTTCGCAGCCGTCAACCACAAAAGGCTACATAGGAGCCTAAGACTTATAACCCGGTCCTCGCCCCGCCCCTCCCCCTCACCTCTTCCCCCCATCTTTCGCCCCAACTACCATCCACCGCCATGACAACGAACAGACTGATGCCTCTTGTCCACCCCGCCTGACGCATCCGACCGCCGCGCGCTCGTGAGTGTGTGTGTGTGTGTGCGTGTGTGTGTGCGTGTGTGTGGGCGCGCACCGTGATCCCCTGCAAGCGGAGAGCGCCGAGGGATCCGTTGGCCGTCCTCGTCATTCATTGGCCCGTAAATGTCCGCCGTCTCTGGCGCTAGTTACGCGGTGCGAGGATGTGCCAAAGTGGTGCCATGGCGATCACCAGGGAAGCGGACAATATGGAAAAGGATTAACCCCCCCCCCTTTGAAGAAGAAGTCGACATTCTCATCAAATAAATGCCCATTATGGAAGCCGAAACATCCCCAACTACGGGCTCACTTTAAGTCAAATAGATGAAAATATTATTTTTATTTTAAACTACAACAGAAGAAAATTGCTATGGAAGTTTTTTTTACAGATCAATATTTTTCTCTTCTCTATCTTAATTTCTCTTCACGTTGAAAAAAAGTTTTCAAATAAACTGTACACTGACGGTAAAATGAGTAGTACCCCCGAGATTAGTTCTGAACTTTTCACTTGTTCATTAAATCCTCTTAGAGAGGGCAGCATTGAACAGCGGCAGTGAAGTAAGGGTGGGAGGCCGGCGTTGGGAGGGGGACGATGGGGAGGGAGAGGGGAGGAGGGGTGAGACGAGGTGGTTAAGTGGAGAGCGTACCTTATCCGCCGTGCGTCCTGTTCAATTGCATTCTGCCCGGGGAAGCGTCCACGAAATGCACGTCGACATTGTCTTGTTTGCGATAAAAGTGCGAACTTCTGCAGCGTGTTTACGCGGCATCACTCCCGCCAGAGAATTTGTTCACATGCAGTATTTTCTTCCACTCGGGGAGACTCCGGGGATAAGTGAGTGAAAACCGCCGTTGACTGCTGATCGGAAGGAATGCCTTTCGCCCGCTTAACAAGTCGCCTCCGCGAGAGAAAGAAATTCCAAAGAGCGCGAGTGAATGTGTCATGAGGGCATTCATTTTGGGGTGGAAAGTATGAATAAATGAATGCCATAATGATGCACGCCATCCCTTGGCGTACATTCGCCATAAAAAACTTCATAAGAAGAATTCTGTGCAATTATTTGGAGTATGACCGTAAGGCCTTCCGGTCATACGTTGAGGGATTTCACGGGAAAACGCCAAGGCCACGAGCCCCTTAAATAGCACAATAGGACCGTATTTATAGATAGCACCTAAAAGAAAATTTCTCAAAATAATATTTTTCAACGCGACTCTACTTGGGACATAAATGTACCCAATGACGCCTCAGTCAGACCAATTACGTAGATGGATGGATGACCCTGAAATTATTCGAAAAAAGATAACCCAGCAATGTCTCGCCATTTAAACGAACTAATCCACCATAGGATATTCCCGCAAGAGCACATAAATGAGCTCGCGACCGAAATATCACCCTTCTTGGATCGTAAGAATCCCTTTTCGAAGGCGTTTTTCCTTTTGACTGTAAAATACGCAGCTAGCGTAACTCTTATCTTTAAAAGTAGAAATAAACATGATCCCAATAATTAATGAGTGATTTCCCTCACGACACTATTGGAAGAATTATAATGGGAGCTAGTTGAGCGCAGGCTTAAATTCAGGTTAAATTTACGGCGTATATTTGAGGCAGGTAACTTATCTGAGGATGTTAAGGATATATTAAACCTCGTGTGCCCCTACTTATTATGGTAGATCAGATCAACTACGTAAAATCGGGGAGATTTGTAGCAGAACGGATAGATTTAAAATCTCCGTTTCTCCTCGAACCATAAGAAATCATAGTAGACATGACAGCAATCGAGTAGGAGATAATTTGGAATTGATAGTGTTTAATATATTTGTCGGTATCTTACAAGTTTATTTCTACATTTTATTCTTTTTATTTAATAGACCCATATTTGTAACAGTTCTACAGCATGATTTGAATGTACGTATCCTGTTATTGAATGCTGTTCCATGTAAGTACTTTCTTTCGTGTTATTAAAATGTTTCGAGTGCATGATGAAACTAATGTGTGCGTAGAGGTAACATGATTGCGATTGTGCACGTATGGCCGGTGACCTAGCACCCCCCGCCACACGCCCTTGCGGCGGTTTGCGGGATATTTTGTAGGCGTGTGGATCTACATGAATAATTTGCGGACGACACGGTTGTATACAGGGAAAGAAGGACCTCAAACAGATTTCGGGCTACTCTCTCGAGACAGACGCAATATCGAATCGGTGCACGGAATGGGGATTATTATTTAGCATGGAGAAACTTCTGAAAACTTTAAATGAAACATTTTAAAGAGCCACTCGGCTACATTAAACGGGTGGTGGGGAAATTAAATGAGGAAATTAAAGAGAGGTGTTATTTTTCTCTGGTTAGAGCTCATTTGGAATATGCCGCAGGTATTTGGGATCTTTGGGAGAAAGCATTGACAGAAGAATCAGACGAAAGTCCAGAGAAAATCCACAAAATTCGTCAAAAATTGTTACGATAAGAAGACGAGTGTGAGAGGCCTCTTAGGGTAATTAGGCTGGGAGCCACTTAAGATGCGAAGAGAGCAAGCGAGACTTGGACTTTTAGAAAGGTTCAGAACAAACGAGTTTTACAATGACACAAAAGGAATTATTATGACCCCACACTATTAAGGTTGGTCAGACCACAAAGATAGAGATGGGAGGTAGAGTGTAGTACAGATAGATACAAATATTTGTTCTTTCCACGCTACAATCAGGAATCATAATAAAAAGAAACCTTAAAAATATTAAATACATTTAATTTACAAGCGAGCTGATTAAACGCTGCTTACACATCTGGTACATTACATAGGGAGAATTTGCATGAGTATCTAAATTCTTTTATTTATTTGCATATGTATATGCTGAAATGGGTTTTGCATGAATATATATACGTACGTCTCTGTGGGGCTAAATTGGAATGAATTAGTTAGTTTTGTATGTGGTTTTATTCTGTTTTTCGGATGGTGTTCTAACACCCCCCTTCGCCCCACACCCTTGAGGAGGCTTGCGGAGTACTGCGTAGGTGTAGATGTATTGGGTGGATGTAGATATGGAAATAGCGCGCGGAGGAGCCCTCCGAGTAGGCATTCGTAACGCGAAAGCCTTCGTGACGCCACCTCCACGCTTGAACCCTCGACGGAAGTCGTATCGCGTCCGAATCCGAGCAAGCAGAATCCGTATACCAGCGCATCGCAGGGGTGGCAGAAGACCGAAGAACGCCGCCGTCCTCTCCTCGGATGCTGGACGGTCACTTCGGGCCAACCTTCGAGAGGGATAGCGAGGGGTGTCGGTCGACTCGGCTGGAGGGACGCGACTCCATTCCGGATAATCCCGAAAGGGCAAAAGCAGTCTTTTTTATCACGGCGCGGCCTGTCCGTTAAAGGGCTTTAGTTTCGAACCGAATAATTTAACGACTCGGCTCGGGCAGTTTTAGATCGAATGGTCGGTTAATGAGATTTCTAGGCGCTTATTTCCGGTATGGGATAGAGTCGGCAATTCACTATACACGATATCATTTCGAAATCTTAACTCATTTAAAAGATATTTTTAAAATGTCACACCCCTGTTTGAAGAACTGCATCAGATGTAAAGACATGAGAAAATGATTTTCTAACCACTTAGAAGTATTGAAAGAATATGCCCGCAAGTATATTGAATTTGCAAGTAAAAACATTATTAGGAACATTGCTCGTAAAAACCAAAGAAATGGAATGTACATGCGTTTTGGTGATCAATAAATACATTAGATGAACATAAGTTATTCTTTGATTAGCTCTCTTCCATTATTCCAAGAAACTGCGCGAAATGCCTCAAGAGTAACTTTTATCGGAGTCATCCGCTAATGTGAATTTCAATGCAACATTTTCAGAGTTTAAAGAGATACGGGTTTGAATCCCGGTCAAGGCGAATGTTTTTTACACTACGAAATCGTTGCATTGGCATTCCCATAATGTTTCGAAAAATCAATGTGTCACGGTTATTATCCTTTCGATTGAATACAATTTGTTTTACTGCTAATTCGGTAATAAATACGCATGCGGAAATGTGAAAAGAGACGCTGCTGGATTTGGTGGCGGGCTATTCGCACCTTTTGGCGCCCAATTCCAATCCGAGTAGCCCTACGGATTGAATCAATCGAAAGCAGTGATGGTGCGAAGTGGCGCCTGTCTCTGATTGCGTATGAATGGCTTGTACCCCAACACCCCCCGCCGCACGCCCCTCGGCGGCTTGCGGGGTGTAGATGGTGTAGGTGTAGACCCTAGCCAGGTCGTGAAGGGCGAGTGGGTCGGAAATGGCCCAGGGATCCCTTCTCCGGAGACCCAAGGCTCACCCTCCGGCAGGGGAAGGCACAGACGCCCAACAAGGGGCGGCCGGCCTGGGGGGGGGGGGGGGGGGGCTCTGGATTCCGAGTGCCCATGGAAAATTAGTGAAAAATAACCGTTAATTTATAATAAAGAGGGAAGTGAGCTATTTCAAGAACTCCGGAGACGAGACTTGAGCCATATCCATAATTGGTGAAGGCCCTTGGGCATTCCGGTGGAACAGCTCTCGTCGTGGTAGCCGAAAGCATTTGAAACATGGATAAATCACTCACTATGACTTCAAAAACTTTCGGGACAGGGAAACAGTAAATTATGAGCAGAGGTAAATACAAATTTTCCGCTCTTTTGCAGCGGGAAAAGTGTGCACATTTGAGAAAACAACTAATTTCTTAGCACGTTGAAAATATTTATTATTTAATGAGAATTCGATGAGCTAGCCCTTAAATTAAGAGAAATGTCCAAGTCCATTTTTTTATGGTTGCATTATTCTTACGTCTGGGCGTGAAAGGCCCCAAGGGGATCACCATCACGTGAAGGACGTCCGAAAAGTGCAGCCAATCCGGAAATCAACCAAAGAGCGCACGATATGCCATTGGAAGATCGGTGTACTAAGGTGTTACTAAATGGTGTTCAAAAGGGGGTATGACATAAACCTTAATAAATTTTCGGTGTTATTTTTCTCTAAAATATCAACGGGATTTGCTAACAAATTAGCTGGAGTTGGCCAAGAAGTAGTTGATACGGTAAAATACCTAGGTTTTACATTCACAAAAGACTTAACTTGGGGGACTCACATACGTAAAATATGCGGGCAAGCATATATTAAATATTGGGATTTATTAAATGCATCGTCGGGAGAAGTGACTCCAAGGTCAATGAACATTTTTACCACGCTCTTGTCTGGTGGCCTCATTTAGAATATGCATGTAGTTTATGGGATCCGGGTAAAAAAGGCCTCATTCGGGAAATTGAAAAGGCTCAACGCCAAACAGCCCGCTCCGTCAAAAACTGTTAAAATAAAACCAAAAGCGTCACTGAAATGATTCTGTAATTGGAATGGGAATCTTAGAAGAAGGAAAACGATTCAAGGTGAGATTGAACTTAGTAAATAAAATCTGAACCGCATATTTCAGCGCTAAGGTCTCGCAAATTATTCGCACTCCAGCAAACGAGGTCTGTTCAAAAACTATCGCGAATTTTGAATTTTCGAGGGGAAAGTATGTTTGATTTTCGATTTTTTTGAGGCGTTATGTTGGTACTCATGTCCCTCACATATGCCGAAAATTTCGGCCATTTTGAATGCTCAGTTAATTGTTGACAGCCGTTTTGTTTGGAAGTGTTTTCTCTTGTCTTCGATTTTTGCTTGTTCCAAAAAATAGATCAAAGAATCTGTATCACATTTGGTGTGAAAAAAGAAATTAAGTGCGCGGATGCATTCCGAATGTTGACTGTGGCATATGGAGAAGAATTTCTTGTTTTATATATATATTAATATAATATAAATATATATATATATAATATATATACATAATATATATATATATATACACATGTCCCCATTTCTTGTATATGTAATATATATATAATATACGGGGGACTTATATGTATATATATATAACACTTTTTGAAAGTATCGCGGGCTTGAATAATAATATATAACATGTAGCACTAGTGGACACAGACAAAAACACAGAAACACACACAAAAGAGACTCACTATTTTTCGAATTTTCGGTGGTCGCAGCCACCTTCATCAAGGAAGATAGGGACAAAACTGCAGGGAATACCAGGGCTGGAACGATGGATGGAAGGGGAAGGTGGGGAGAGAATTCGGAAGGTAAGGGTTTGGAGGGGAAGCGTTAGAAGGGTGAGGAAAAATGTAGAAAAAATATGGGGGTGGAAGGGGGATGAAAATATATTTGGAGCAGGGTAATTAAGGCCTAATATTGATTCCTGGCCAATTCCAGGACCTCAAGACCCGCATGAAGGATTGCTCTAATGTTTTGAGTTCCATATATATATATATATATATATATATATATATATATATATATATATATATATATACATACATACATACATACATATATATATATATATATATATATACATACATACATACATACATATATATATATATATATATATACATACATACATACATACATATATATATATATATATACATACATACATACATACATATATATATATATATACATACATACATACATATATATATATATATATATATATATATATATATATAAGGGACGTATCAGTCCATTGATAGGGATTTGGCCTACTGACCGGTGGGATGGAGTTAGGTTCCGGGGAACGGCTATCGGGCACTCTCAGCACCACCCGAGCTGTTTAACTGTCCGTGTATCAGAACTTCCTGGGAAACCTTGGAAATAGGCACAAGAAATAATGGACCATGAAAAGAATGAGCCAAGCGCCAACCTTTTCATGGACATTCTAGTGCGCACCTTCCCCGGAATATTAGAGCTGGGTTTTTTGGATTATAGTAAAAAACATTCAATATTAGTGGCTCTGTGGCCTAATATTCTTCTGGCGTCGTCTAACCAAACATTTCTACTTCATCTTTATCTTTCTTCTGCCACCCACCTAATTGTAAAAATAGTTAAAGAATTTATTCCGTTATAAAAATGAGGAACTGACGTCAGACCTTCGTAAATGCCCCACTGTGTCTTTCAGACGACCCTCGAAACTTAGTAACATTGTGAAACCAACGAAGCTCTTATTGCTGCCACCCCTCGTTGATCCCACCCCTTATAGCTCCGCCATAGGCTCTTCGACTCGCAATCGCAACTCGCCATGCACTCTCTTCCTTATCCTTGCCCCAACCATCTCTTTTACCCTCACCTCGACCCTACACATACCACATTCCAATCAAAATATACAATTTACCGCCTTTCCTGCAACTTCTGCTCGGTCTTCTACGTGGACATCGTCTCTTTCTCTCTTACTCTCGGAATCAGAACCACACCCCCCGCCTTTTACCAATTGCTCTCCCATTCTCTCTCGCTTCTTCACCCCACCAACCCCCTAGTCCGCTTCGCCGGCCGCTACCATGCAGCTCTCCCTCCCCTATCCCCTCCCGTCCCCTCCGGCCCTCTCCCACCCAGCCGGAGAAGCAGTACTCTCTAATCCTCCGAGGAAGACAGCTCGCGCCGTCGAAACGCACTACAAATGCGCGAGTCCTTTTCTTTGGGTGTTAATTGTGTGCGTTTGGCACAAACAGGATTGGCGTGATGCATCCGCGCTTTGCAGCTTAGGGACGCGCCCGTCGAATCCGTTCTCACGGCGTCTGTTAGATCGAGACGCGACGACTGCTCTCGGGTCCTTGGGCGCCGGGGACTCGGATGTGGCGCAACTCGATGCCTATCCCACTTCGCTGCGGGCACCATGTCCGCATGTTTGATGGGGGGGGAGACATGAAAAATCAACGCAGTCCCACGAGGGACCTCCGCCGCCCCATCCTCGCTTTTAATCGCTCCTCGCCGTTGACGAATGACCCTAATTTACATTTCGGCCCGGAGGGGGGGAGGGGGCAGCGCGTAGGAGGAGAAGCTCCCTCGCTTTGTCAGCGGTCGATCGTGAGCGATCACGGCGTGAAGAATCGTGTATTTCAATTGCGGCGCAGTTGACATCTTTGTCTCGGCCGATTCCGCCGGCGTCGCCACCGGGACGCTTGGCACGGTCCTCTCCCGGGAGTGCGATTGCCACGCTCGCACGACTCGCCTTTCGGGTTTCGCCATCGAAGGTAAATCTGCAAATCGGGAGTGCAATGTGCAGCCGGCGAAAACAGCAAGGGAGGAGTTCGTTTCCATTCCACGAGTCCAGTGGATGGATTAACTCGTCTAATTGATCGATAACAATTAATATGTGGTTAAGATTCCATTCCTTGTATGGCGGCCCATCCATAACTGGTTGATTAGCATTGTGAAAGAGGGCTACAGGGGGCGTGAGAGTGCCTCGGCCGAGGAAGGCCTGTGTGGGGGCGATGGACCCCTCTTGGGCCTCATCTCGGAGGGGCCACCCCCTTGAGGCCTTTGGGTGAGTTTGGTGGCCGCTGCCACCCATTCATTCTGAAATAGGCACGTATGTGCAATGTAAATGGTTTAATTGTTCCAAAAATAAGTGTATCGTTACCGACGCATTACTTTCTTTCCCACTTATTTCATTGATACAGGCATGTATGGTGTAAATAAATTAAAATTCCCAACGTTAGAAGGATAAGCGACTTTATTCGGAGGGGATATGATGCCTCATTTATAGTCGACCTATTGAGAGGGACTTTAGCAAAAACTGTTAACCCTCGAAATATGTGTGTAAAAATATTGAACTTTTTAGTTTTAACTAACTTAAGAAAATGAAATGCATTTTTTGTATACATCGTTAACCACGTAGGGCTATATTTTAGAACATATTATTCCCTCTTTGAGACACTGAAAAAAACCTCTTTCCATATTCTCCTAAGTTGAAACGAGGTAGTCCAGCATGGGGAAGACGATAAAATGTTTCAAAGTCAAAAAGCGCTTTCGAGTTTTGACGAAATTTCCTCAAAATCATGGCTTTAAGCGAAATGAGATGCAACAAGAATGAAGACAAATGGGGCGCCACCCCTTCAGTTCGATATCGCAGCTTCCAATCTTCACGTTATCGTCCTTCTCAAGACGAAGGGCATGCCTGGGAATTTCTTTTCGTCTTCAGCATCATGGGAATCGGTCTTCGCATCCGAGATAAGCGAACCCCCGAGTGGGGGACGTCCTTTTTGACGGCTCTCGTGAACACCCGCCCTAATTAGAGCCGAGAAAAGTGCCTGTCTGCTAAGGGGCCAAACCCCAACCCCCCCCCCCATGTCCGAACGAGGTTCGAAGCCCAAGCGGGACACACCTCGCTTCGCTCCTGCGCACGGCCGCACGCAATGGGGCAGCAAGCGTCCAGCCGACACGATCGGTCTGCCCGGAGACTCATGAGCCCTGATGTCGGAGGAAGTCCGGAAACCAATCAACCCTTAACGAGATTCGTCGTCGAAGCGGAAAAAAGGCGCGCTGAATGTGCGCAGGAATCATTCATTAGTTGATATTTGTTCTCGAAAAATATTTGACTCGATAATAATAAATAATAATTGCCCATTATTCTGAAGCAAATGTCTCGAAAACTTTGATTTGCTGCCGAGGAAGAGGAGAAATTGACTTGTATTTGATTCGATAAAGGAATGTAATCATATTTACACCCACATCCTCACGCTTTCCGCTGTCTACAGCGATGTGTCATATTCCCTACTCTACGTGTCTTTGGGAGCGGGGTCCATGAGTTGCATGTCCACGTAATGGTAGAATTTCCCCTCCTTACTTTCCAGTTCTGCATGATCTTTATTGTTATGGCGGCGGTCTGTCGTATTAAAGGTTCATTTTTATTCCTTTTTTCGTACAACAAATAACGAATTTATTTAATGAAATGTACACTTGTTTTGAATCGCCTTCCTCCGGCCTGCACACAAATTTGAACGTTATTTGAAAGCCTTTTATTAAATATGCTTTTCCTTTCCCATAAACTCACTCGTCACCTAACCCTTCCCACCTAGAGAGTTGCACCCCCTGCCACACACCTTTTTGGTGGATCGTGGGGCATTTATGTAGATGTATCTAGCGAGCCGTGGGAAGGATGCATGGCAGGGGTTGTTCGGTCATCAGCCACGCTGCATCTACTCCAATACTCCCACGAGCAACCCGGCGATCCATCGAAAGGGCAAGCGTGCCATTGGGCACTCAACACGCCATTCATGCCAAATCCGATATGCGCATTGCGAACATTACACTGTTGGTGACTTCTCCACTGATTACATAAGAAGACAAGTAAGGAAACCCATTAAATAGGGCGAGTTCAGATGCAAAGCAGCCACCAATTATCATGCAGTATTCCACTCACGCAGGTCGAGAAATTAGCGAATACGACACAGTATCTACACGACAGTGTTATCTTTCCTTAAGAAAAGGTCTTTCAATCGGAAGCGATTTACAAGGTCGGCTATAGTGTCTAAATGTGTTGACATCAATTGCTAATATTTGGCTTCATTGCCGGTGTGCTTCAATTGCAATTCCTATCGCGTGTCGTAAGCAATGCATGAGTAAGCGCTGTGTTGTGGGGTTATAGCGCTTACGTGAACTGCTTTAGTCAAAGAATTACTAACACTGCTAAGCGCATCAGAAAACATCTAATTGCATTGATATTGATGAGGATAAATAATTTAAAAAGCCAATTTATAAACTCTGCTACGGTTTAGGCACAAAGGACAATCGTCGGGAGAGGACAAGAGTGCTCAGTCAGGAAACAAAGGTCGAACACGACCAAAACTTGATTTAGAAACCTCAAAAAACGCATGTATACGAGGAAAATACCCGGGGAATCGGGAAGATAGCAGTTAGACTATTTTATGGTTGGACACAAATTTAGGAACGGCGTGATCAATTCGCACATTTTCTTGGGAGCGGATGCGGATTCAGATAATAATTTTCTTAGGAACAATGACTTGTAACATCAAATTCAAAGAATGAAACGGGGAAGAGGGATTAGGAAATGGAATGCAAAAGCATTCACCGGAACTAAAAGAAAGAAGTATCACCATGCAGCGGAGATATTGATGTCTGAGGAGAGGGAAATGTGTAGAATAGGCGGGAAGTGGGAACATAATAAACCAGGGGTATAGAAAGCCCGGCGAGAGAAGGAATTGGAAGAATCTAAAAACAGAGTTTAGTAGAAGTGAGCGTAAAGAGTAGAAATACTAAACTGAGGTGGGAAACGAATAAGGTGAATAATGTGTTGTGGAAAAATAAGTTTGAATACGAGGAAAATAAATAAGAAAGGGGAAGAAAACTCCAATGGCCGTAAAAATTACGGCCATTGGAGTTTTCTTCCCCTTTCTTATTTAATTGAGAGGCCGTAGAGGATTTCTTACGAGGAAAATGTTGGAAGGTTTGCGGAAGACAGCAGTTTAAGCATTCCGTCTGCGTTTTTCTTCCTTCCTGAAATGCTATCAAACATTTTAACCAGAAAACGAATAAAAACATTATTCCATAACGGAACAATTTATAAGGTGATATTCTATTTGAGCAGCGTTGCCGTTCACCTGACTTCCGACTCAATTCTAGACCCTTGAATTCACGCAATAGCCAATAGACCGAATAGGCCAAGAGCCATTTTTAGAGCAATGTAGTCCAGTGGTTGTTTTCAGTGATTAATTTCAACCTACCCAATATGAGTTAAAAAACGTTTTCAAAGTATTACTAAGCAACTTAATCGTGCTGCGATTAAATATATATTAAATAAATTTTCAGAAAAATATCTCATCGCCACGGTAACAGATGTCCGAATGTGCGTGCAGGTTTCTTATCGAACTGCAGAGAAATGTCCACAAACATCGGATTGCGTACTATTGAGAGCAGACGCGTGAACGTCAAACGAATTCACTTGAACACGTGGCATGTTCGATGGGCCTCCCCTCACGGAATCGTCATTGTCCCTCTCATTAAATTCCGGGTTCTTCAAGGAATATTTAAAACACAGTAACGGAGGCGAAAAATTGCTCTCAAATTCCACTGCAAGGATCCATAAAGCGTTGAATTTCAATCGGAAGAACATGAAATCGAAGTCCACGAGAAATCACGAGGGAAGTTAGTGCTTGATGAGACTGTCATCCGCACACTTCCAAACAGCCATGTATTCAGGCAAGCGTGCATACACACACACACGCACACACTTACGTACGCACTCGTTTCCATAATTATGTATAGAGCGACCAAATGTTTGGAGGCGAGGTGGTTCGTTCCCTCGCCCGCCATCCCCTCTGGCGCTGCAGTCAACTCGAGAGCAGCCCCGCGAGTGATCTCGGCCGAGGGCCCACGGCTAGTTTGACGTAACGAACGGTCGTCTGTGGGTGTCAAAACATAGAGATGTATTCCCTTCCGCGTTGACAGGGATGGAAAAAATACTTAACAAAGTCGTTCCCGGAAAACCAATCGGGGGGAAAATTAAAACGGAAACAGTTCGATACTTATATCTAGGGCTGAAGGGTCTGACTGCGGGCCAACATGAAAGGGAGGCGGATGCCCGCGTCGGAGGGAGAGAGGGGAAGGCCCTTCGGAGGAGACGGATCAAGGAGGGCCGCATATGTATGGATGGCGGTCTCGAAGGAGAGGGGGGGGGCGGAGGAGAAGACTAGGGCCCGTCACGTGGGAAGACGGTGATTCCGAGAAGGGTCGGGACGGGGAAGGGGGAGGGAGGGGGAGGGATGGCGACACCCCTCGACTGGATTCGCCCGCGACGGGACACGAGAGATCGCATTGCGGCCCGCCTAAATTGCACGGGAAAGTAGAAAACGGCATGCTTAGTTGTTTTTGTGCTCAGGATTGAATTAAAGGCGTCAAAATGGTGATAAAGGGGACGAAAAAGTGAAGGAAACGGGTTATTTATCTTTGATAAGGCCTCACATTGAGTATGCAGCGAGCGTTTGAGATCCATTTCAAGAACCATTAATTACAAAAATGAATAGGGTACAGAGAAAGGCCCCTAGGTTCGTGAAAAACTCG
Organism: Hetaerina americana; assembly: GCF_022747635.1. Taxonomy (NCBI): domain Eukaryota; kingdom Metazoa; phylum Arthropoda; class Insecta; order Odonata; family Calopterygidae; genus Hetaerina; species Hetaerina americana. The sequence continues at coordinate 731,131 of NW_027286359.1, forward strand.
TAGCAATGGACACAAAGCGTCAAACTATTTGATACGGAATCTGGGGTGGGAACCTTTAGATATGCAAAGACTTAGGTCTAGATTAAACTTATTACAAAGATATGAAGCGTGTGGCTTTGCATCTGACATTATAGATATACTAATTAGGCCTCCTAAAATTACATTGGCAAAGCCGACAATTGTCACAATATTAGAGAGTTAGATTGTCGAACTGATAGATTCAAGTATTCGTTTTTTCCCGCTCACCCTTTGTCACAACCATAAAAGCGGGAACATTTAAAAAAATAATAGGTACGCTCTATCAAAAATAGGGGTTTGCGAGATGAAATTCTTACAAAACTTTCTCCAAGTCTGACTTCCTAACGCCCCCTGCCATGCGCCCTTGTGCTAGGTGAGGTGTAGGCGAATAATGTGCATATAGTCAATTATTTTTGTGGATTGTCCGTCCGTAATGCGTAGAATACTAACCGGTAATAAGTGTCTGAATGGCATGTGTGCCTGCCTTCTTTTAATGTTTTACTCTTTCTCTATGTGCAGGCATAGGAATAGCTGCCAACCATGTAATACTCGTAATATGTGCAAGGATGTTGCATGATTGGTGTTCGGTTGCCCCCTTTCCGCATGGTTTTTGGTGAATCGCGGGGTGCCAGGTCCATGAGTAAATAGAGTGAATACATTTAGAATGGCTGGTGAACTACCACCCCCTGCCACACGTCCTTGCAACATCTTGCGGGGTATTATGTAGATGTATACGTAACGTGATCACCAACAGGTCTGATTCTTTAAGCGTTGTCGTTCTGCTCGTTAACAGCAGTATTCCCCTTAGTTGCCCCGTCTTAAGTAGAGGAACACTTGGACACACGATGGTACGGTTTGACAGTCAGCCGAAGTAGATGGAAATAGGCGCGGGGGCGAAGGCGTGTGAAATCCTCATACCAGGGTAGGGGGTGGGGGCTAATCCTTTCCCTGTGCCGCCTATGGTTTTCCAGGAATATGTGGCACCCGAAAAATCACCTCCTCCTGCTGACCGAAGGCTGTAACAAGAGTAGGGTGGTGGATGGATGGTGAAGGGGTGGGGGGAGAATGTTTGGGAGGGGTGAGATTGAGATGGAAAGGGTCGAGAGGGGAAGGGCGAATGAAAAATTGTGGAAGGTACTATGCTTAACGCCTGATATTAATTCCAGGGCATTAGAGGCGTCTAAAAACCATTTGTTCGCCTGCTTTAGTGGCTTTGGTTTGAGTGAAGTGTCGGAGGGTGGGAGGGACACAGTGTGTCTCATGTCACGGATAAACCCGCGGCATTCGCCGGATTTGACCCCAGCCGACTTCTCGTCGCTCCCCAAATTGAAGCTGGCAATGAAAGGACACCGTTACGGCGCCATTAACGATAACAAAGAAAATTCTATTGCAGTACTTAATGCTATTTCAAGAAATGACTACAGTAATTGTTTCAAAACACTTTTAAACCGATTCAGCTTTGAATCGATTCAGAGAGAGATTATTTTGAATAAATGCACTGATTTTGTTAACATGTCCCAGCCTTATGATTTTCATAGCAACTGTTCTAATGGAACTGGGTCATACTGTGGACGCTAAAATGGTTTTACCATCGAAAATTTCAGAATGCGTAAGTGTCCTTTTTTGAGTTTCTGTCTATATTGGTGTTGGCCAACGCCATCTTCGCTCCTTCGTTTGATATAGAAACATGTATATATATATGTATATATATATATATATATATATATATATATATATATATATATAAACACAGATGTAGATTTTTAGAGTATAGAGACACAAAGAAAGGACACTCACAATTTGTTATTTTACGTTTCGACAGCACGGCTGTCGTCTTCAGATCGTCTGTGTCGTCTTGATTCTGAAGACGACAGCCGTGCTGTCGAAACGTAAAATAACAAATTGTGAGTGTCCTTTCTTTGTGTCTCTATACTCTAAAAATCTACATCTGTGTTTTTATATATTTGTGTGTCGCCGATGAGCGTTCCATTTCGAAGATATTTTATATATATATATATATATATATATATATATATATATATATATATATATATATATATGTGGGTCGCGGTAGTCCAGTGGGTAGAGCGTTGGACTGCTGACCGGAGGGTCCCGAGTTCGATTCCCGGGCAAGGCACTCTGGGCACCTGCAGCTCCACCCAAGCTAAAGTGATTTTTCGGGTACCAGGTCTTCCTGGGAAACCATAACCGGCACAGGGAAAGGAACTGGCCCCCCTACCCTGATATGTGAATTTTCACACGCCGTATAGGGCTTAGTACTGGGTGAACTCTGCCGTCACCTACCAAACCGACCTTCGGGTTGATTACTATGTTTATGGTTATATATAATACATAATACGAGGGCGGTTCAATAAGTACCCGTGTTTGACGACAAAGCGCGTTCCTGAGAGAAGTTTATGTTATCATCGTGTAATGCCATCTATCAAACGACGGCGAAACAAATTTCAGACTGATTTAAAGGTTAGTTTGGATTTGTCAGCCATTCGAGTAAGACGTGTTTCGTGATTTTTGCTAAGATGGAAAAAGGGCAGTTTCGTTCGGTAATTCGCATTTTGTTTTTGGATGGGAAGAAATGCGAGGAGATAAAAGCAAAGTTTGATGCTGTTAATTGGGACAATTCACCATCCATGACCACAGTTAGATATTGGTTCAACGAATTTAAACGTGGGCGGACATCTGTTTTTGATGAGGAGCGACCAGGACGCCCGGCAGGCGTGGTTACCTAGGAAATCATTCAAAAAGTCCACCCCATGATTCTCGCTGATCGACGAAAGAAAGTGCGCGAAGTATCATAGGCCGCGGGTATGTCGACCGAAACGACAATTAATATTTTACATGATAAGTTGGCGATGAAAAAATTGTCGGCCCGGTAGGTGCCGCGATTGCCCACGGTGGACAACAAGCTGATCCGGCTGTCAACTTCGAAGCAGTGTTTGCAGTAATTTAAGCGATATCCGCAGTTGTTTTTGCGTCGAGTTATCACTGTTGATGAAACCTGGATTCATCGTTACACACCAGAAACTAAGCAACAATCAAAACAATGGATTTCTCCCGGTGAATCTGCTCCGAAGAAGGCGAAGATGGTCCGATCGGCCGGAAAGGTCATGGCGACGGTTGTTTGGGATGCAAATGGCGTCATCCTCATAGCTTTTTAGAAAAAGGAAGAACGATCACTGGGAAATTATAAAGTGAGTTATTGGATCGCTTTGACAAGAAATTGAAGGATACACGGCCGCATTTGGCGAATAAGAAGGTGCTGTTTCACCACGATAACGCACAAGCACATTCATCCGGAGTTGTCGCCGCCAAATTGCATGAACCACGTTATGAATTGCTGCCGCATCCCCCGTATTCACCCGATCTGGCTCCCTGCGACTTTTACTTATTCCCTAACATGAAGAAATGGCTCGCGGGAAAAAATTTAGCTCCAACGAAGAAGTTATCACCGAGACAGAGGCGTATTTTGGAGAGTTCGACAAATCCCATATTTTGGAGGGGTTAAAAAAATGGCCGGAACGTTGGGAGAAGTGTATCTTTCTATAAAGGGACTATGTTGAAAAATAAAATTTTTTTTTTGAAAAAATGGTTTCTTCATTTCTAACACGGGTACTTATTGAACCACCATCGTAAGAAGGAAATGATTAAAGGAGTATGAGAAGTCAGGAATGAGAGTCTACGGGAAGACAAAGTTAGTTTTGCTAAAGATCAAGATTTAGTTTGTCAGTCAGCCAAAGGATGGCGACCAATGGTGAATACATTGGATAGTCATTGCGATAGATGTGGGATGAGAATGATTAAGCAATACAAATATTATGGGGTTGGTTATATACGAGGGTCATCCGGAAAGTAGTACCCGTTCGTGCCGCATGAAGTGCTGACGACGCGAGTAGCCGCTGGACGAGGTCAGATAGCTTCAGTGGCTTGTCTGCCTTCTCTGAGCCAAGTTGCGTGACGCTAGCATTGCCTGTGTTGTTTCTGTGATTGTTTACAATGTTTAAAAAAATTGAGAACGCCGCCAGTTGTGAAGTGAGGGCAGTGATTAAATTCCTCAATGCAAGAAACGTTCGCCCATGTGATATTCATCGCCAATTAAAGGAGGTGTATGGAGACAATGTAATGGACGAGTCGTCTGTTCGGCGGTGGTGTCGCAACTTCAACATGGGGAGGGGGAACACACACGACGATGAGCGTTCGGGGAGACCGTCTGTCATTACAGACCAACTGGTGAGCTCAGTTGACGAATTCGTGAGGAACGATCGGCGCGTCACAATTGATGACATCTGTGAGCATTTTCCCAATGTTTCTCGAACAATTGTTCATGAAATTGTTAAACACCATCTGCATTATGCAAAAATTTGTGCAAGATGGGTCCCTCGCGTATCTCAATGAGCTGGCGGCGAAGGACTATGCAGCAGGAATACAGAAACTTGTCACACGTTATGACAAATGCCTTAATTTGCTTGGAGATTATGTTGAGAAGTAGTTTAAAGTATCCTCTTTCAAATAAAATTTTTTATGTTTGTTAATATTTACTTTTGTGTCTTTATTTCACGAACGGGTACTACTTTCCGGATGACCCTCGTAGAAAGATAAATATTTTGTAAGTTCTCTTTCATCTATGGCTTAAATGGAAGAATGGACGGTCTCAGTCTTAATCTCGCCCGAATAAAGCCAAATTATTATTATTATAATTATTTTTTATCAACACACTCTAGATTTTCATTTTAATGTCAATGCGTCATATTTCCAGACTCCTTGGGATCCCTCCCAACGAGCCTCTGATCCTCCGCTCCTCACCTCTTTTCTCTCACAGCACATCTTACAAGATTATGGGGTTAAGGAGTGCCGCAAGTGATACGTTTCCCAAATGAAACAGTTACTTCCTCCGCTCCGAACATGCTCCATCTTAGCGTCGATTTTGTTGCATCAAGTGTTATTTAATGCGTACTCTTTTATGTTTCTTTTTTAAATGTGCCCCAGTTGGTTCTTTCTCTGAGGTGTTGATGATTTTTTTTTACATAGGTACAAATTTTCAATCCTCTAAGAGGTAATTGCCGAAGTACCAACACGCAGTAAACCCAGGTCTTGCCTCCGCCTCCAAATGAATGTAATTAGACTGGAAATGTATGAACAGAGTGCGCGTGTGATGTGCTGTTTCTCCTGCACGCCCCGCGCAGCATCAAATGAGATATGCAGTGCGCCCGATCTCGAAGAGTGGCCGTGACCAGAAATGGTGCGACCTTCAGTGCCGGAGTTGAGGCGGCGCCACATGTCAGGAATTTCCGATAAATGTAAACTCCTTTACGGGCGATGGCAAATCTCGGATTCTCTCTCTTTTTCTTAATCTGTCTAGAGTTGGATCAACTGTAGTACTCAAGTCACTTTCATAGGAGTACATTTCCCTTTCTTTGTTATTTTAGTAATAAGGAATGTTAGATGAGTGATCATACAGCAGTAGGGCTGAGGTGATACCGGGTAATGGTTTGGAACACGTTTTGTGTTCAATTAAAACTCTTCAATGCAAAAGAATTAATGCATGCGTATTTTAAATACCACCAGTCGATAGGGAGAATTCAACACTAGTATTAGATCAGAAAATCAAAGGTTTTTTATCCCAATACAATTATCGCGACGTTAAATTCGGTGGAGATTTCAATGCCCCTGTGACTGGAACACATTTAATTTTAGAACAGGGGTAGAGGCAAATATATCTGTGAATCGCTATTGAATTCTTTTACGCTATACTCATTGAATCAACTTGTCACTTCACCAAATAGGGGCGATAATATTCTTGATTTGTTAGCAACGAATATTCCCGAAAAAGTCTTAACCATAGAAACTGTTAAAGGAATCAATGGATACAGGGCAGGCAGGAGTGATCATGTTAATAAAATTAGAGAAATCAAGTGTAGAACAGATCAATTTAGGATGTCATTTTTCTCACGGACGATAGGGGGTCATAATAACATTGTCCGACCGCGGTAGGATCATGTTCGAGTAAAATTATTCTGATGTGTATTCACCCCCTGCCGCACACCCTCGTAGCGGCTTGCAGAGTACATGAGTGAATAAATGAAAAATAAATGAATAAACAAATGCAGCAGTGGATTCTGGAACCATTTCAAGTTTTTGTGATCCATTAAAACATATAAGACGCACGACCAGAAGAGTCTTTTTGGAGAAGTCAACATTGGAAGCCGGTGGAGTTTGCCAATTGTGCCTTCTGAAGAAGATCTGGTTCCCAAAAAATCAGGCATCATGAGTGAACGAGGTGGTGTGTAGGGATGAGACCCCGGGAATCGAACCCGGGTTCTTCGAACCGTCGCCGAACGTTCTGCCCAGCGACTACCGCCGCACCAGCCTTGAAAACTCCTAATGTGTCTAGGGCACCTCCCGTCGCCCCCTCGCCGCCTCACCCCGAGAAGGACGTGGTGCACTTAATTGTGCATCTCGTGCACGGCCAACGGTCACACTTCGTGGGTATCAGCCCTCTCCCCACTTCCCTGCATCAGCGAAAGACCCCTCCCCCCCCCCAGCCCCGGCACCCCTGCGACATAGCATGTGTTCTCAATAAGCAGAGGGAGTGGGTGCTAATATTGGAGCTGCTCCCCCGCCCCCCCCATTCCTCCCTCCCTCTCTCAAACACCCCAACCCTTGTCATCTCTCCGAGGGAGTTCCAGTTGCAACCGGGTTTTTGATGTGACGATTATTCAAACATCTTTTGTTATTTGTCATATGATGTTCGTGTCGAAATTTGCTTTCAAGTTAAGCGAAAACGCTTCAGTATTCCTGTAAAAGAAAGTTCTGAGGGAGATTGGATTTCGATCTTCATGTTTAAATAGTCAATTATTATGGACTGAATTAGCATCATCGCCCGTGTCCTTCCGCCTCAAATCACCCGAGGACTTTTCCTCATTTTTCCTCCGATTGGAACGAAATTGCTAAACGGCAATTTGTTCACCTCGAGCTGGACATCCCTGGACCCTTTTGCGAAACAAAATTTCCCGTTTGACGCAGTTATTTAGACTGTCCTAATATTGTCAGCAGTCTGTCCATCAAATTGTGATTTCACTATTAGCATCATCATTAAATAACGCAAACCACGACTCATAATAAGTACCCCTTTGGATTGCGGGATGCCGTCTAGAAATTTGGGCACTATATGAATATTTGTTGCATTGAAATGCACATTAGCGGATGACTCCGTTAAAAGTTACTGTTGCGGCTTTTCCCGCAGTTTCTTTGACATTTGTCAAGGTATAAACAGCATAAGTGTTTAAAAGTTGACTTTAACCTCGTGGACTGCGGCGCGTCGCGTACGACTACGAATGCCTGTGACATTGTATGTACGGTATTTCGTCACAACATCTTGTTCCTTTGATAGCCCCCATAATGTCAGAGTTTAAGAGGACGCCTCGAAGGCTTAACTGGCTAAAGCACTCGACCGGATATTGAGGGATCTGGGTTCGAATCCCAGTCAAGGCGAGTTATTTTTACACTCGAAATCGTTGGATTGATATGAATATTGTTTTGAGTGATCACACGAAATGGTCGAGGCTAGAGGAATGTAACAAGGCTCAGTGTTTTCAATTTCGCACGGAAAATGGACTTTTAAAAATATGCAATTCTCTAAAAATTTGTTACATTCGTGCGATTCCATCAATAGCAGCAATGGTAATATATATATACAAACAGACAGCACCCAAAGAGCGAATGATTTAAATAATTTCTTCCAAAGCGTGTACACTAATGACAAAGAGATACCCAATGAAGGCCACGTAACACCTATCGTAAAGATAGATGACAGAATTACGCACAAAAGAATTACTAAACGACTCTTTAAGAGTAATAATCACCCGGACCAGAAGATATTCCCGCAAGGGTACTGAAAGAGCTCGCGCCCAAAATTGCGACTTTTTAAAATACATTTTTATAAATCGGTTTCAGATAATATCATTCCCCTGGACTGGGAAATAGCCAACATCACTCCTATTTTCAAAAGCGGAAATAAAAAAGACTCCGGTAATTGCCGACCAATGTCGTTTATTTATTTATGTACTCTGCAAGCGACCAATAGGGTGTGTGACAGGGATTGAATACACATCAGAATGAATTTTACCCGAATTTTACCCGACCGCGGTCGGACAGTGTTATTATTAATATCCCCTATCGATCCTGGAAAAAATGAAATCTTAAGTTTATCTGTTCTACATTGTTTATCTCTCTGATTTTTTGCTACACTTAACCCTCTCCTGTAAAGTCTTGAGACGCACAAGTCTAGTTAGTAACGTCATAACGTTCGTCGTCACTGACAACCTATTATCCAAGAGACAACACGGATTCAGAAAAGAGAGATCATATGAAACGCTGTTGAGACTTCTTATACACTACGTTCCTAAATCGGGGGAAAGAAGCAAATGAGTAGATCCCTTATTCTTGGATTTCAAAAAATGCCTTTGATTAAGTCCCACATGCTAAATGGATTCACAAGTTGCAATGGTACAGAATAAACGACAAAGTAATAAACTGGATTCGGGATTTCCTTACTAAATGCAAATGAAGGTTAGTGATGGATGGTTCAAGCTCTAATTAAGTGTGAGTAACACCCGGTGTCCCGCAGAGTACCATCATAGGACCATTACTATTTCTCATTTTCATTAATCATAAATAAAAACCATAAACACAGTAATCAACCCGAAGGTCGGTTTGGTAGGTGATGGTAGAAGAGATCACCCAGTACTAAGCCCTATGCGGCGTGTGAAATTCACACATCAGGGTAGGGGGGCCAGTTCCTTTCCCTGTGCCGGTTATGGTTTCCCAGGAAGATCTGGTACCCGAAAAATCACATAGCTTGGGTGGAGCTGCAGGTGCCCAGAGTGCCTCGCCCGGGAATGGAACCCGGGACCCTCCGGTCAGCAGGCAAACGCTCTACCCCCTGGATTGCCGTAACCAATATCACCAGTTAAATAAAAATCAGCATACTACTCTTTACCGACGACACGGTAATCCATTGGGAAATAGTGAATGACGCAAATCGTGAATCACTACCAGCCGACATAAACAACATTCAAAAATGGTGTGAAGAATGGGGGCTGGAATTAAATACGAAAAAATGTACCGCCATGCATTTCTTAAACCATGGAAAACACAACCAAACTTCACCAACTCTCGCACTCGGAGGTGTTCGGATGAGCGCCGTGGATGAATTAAATTCTCGCGGGTCACCATTGCATTGGATGTTACTTGGGGAAAATGTACAAGCGCTATTTCCCGAGGAGAGGTATGCAGGCTAGCATTCGTCAAAAGCAGCACAGTTGAGAGTGTAGCGAACGCGCTATTTATCTTTAGTTAGGCCTCACATTGAGTAAACGGCAAGCGTTTGGGATCCTTTTCAAAAAACATTAGTTACACAATTGGATAGGGTACAGAGATAGGCCGATGGGTTTTTTGAAAAATTCGTAGGAAAGGACACAACTCGTATACCCGTACGGTCCCTTTACCCTTTTCCGCACGATTTTTGGTGAAACGCGGGGTGCCAGGTTTTTGAGGAAATGGAGTGAATATATGTAGAAAGGCTGATGGACTACCACCCCCTGCCACACGCCCTTGCGACGGCTTGCGGGGTATTAAGTAGATGAGTATGTATGCATAAAAAGGAATTTAGTCTTGGTATAACTTCTATCGGGGTTTTAATGGGTAACCTCGTGAAATAATCCCAATATTGGCCATCATAAAATCACACCTACATCTATATAATACCCTGTAAGCCGCCGCAACTAATAATTCCCGAGACGCTGAGGGTGGTAAGTGGAATTTTTGCCGTCTAAAACCCTACAGTTGCTATCCCGTATTGCCCGTGGGAAACATTTCAGTGACGCTTTCCGGTTTATCGTAATAGTTTCCAACGAAACCGGCTGCCCGGCGTAGAACCTTCTCGATTTCCCGAATGAGGCCTTTTGCAGTCCACACACAACATGCATCTTCTGAACGAGGCCTTACAAGATCGTAGTTAACTCGTTCATTGACCTTGGAGCCACTCCTGCCATCGATGCATCTAATAAATCCCAATTTTTTATATATGCTCGCTCGCAAATTTTACGCCCGTGGATGCCCCAAGGGTACTCGTATTGTACAGGACGGGGAATAGTAGTATGGGCTTCTTGGCAGGGCCCGTGCCGGGGTAAGGGTGTGCTCAGCTAGTTAAGAGTGGAAGCACGACAGGGGCTCACACACCCGGGGTTGGTTTGCGCTCGGGTGTCGGATGCGACCGCGGGAGCTCTGGCCCCCTCCCCCGCGGACAGAGGGGGCGGGGGAGGAGAGAGAGGGGGGACAGGGGATCCACCGGAGCCACCCTTCATTTCCTCCGAGATGTCTCCTCGCCCTTCGGAGGGGTCACATGCGGCTGGGGCCGCGCTCCCCCCGACGCACGGCGGCCCTGAAGCCGACGCGCGTGAATTTCGAGGCGACCTCATAAGGGTTCACATACGCGTGAATTTTTACCCGCCATGTGACGGATTGAAAAATGCTTCGTTGTGATGTTTCTACATCTATTCATACATACATTACCCCGCAAGCTGTTGCGAAGATGTGTGGCAGGGGATGTCAAGTAACCAGCCATACTACTTCTCCATGACCACATGGCGTCCCGCGATCCAGCGAAATGGCGCGTGGAACGAGAGAGACCGAAGACACCATTCGTGCAATATTCATTGTACACAATACAAAAATTGAAGAGTGTAAAAAATCATTCGCTTTGACCGGGATTCGAACCCGGATACGTGGATGTCCAGCCGAGTGATTTAGTCAGTTAAGCTATCAAGGCGTCCTCTTAACCCATAGAAACTTGGCCGAGACATCGAGGGATCCAGGTTCGAATCCTGACCAAAGCGAATGATTTTTACGCTCTACAATTGTTGCATTGTAATACATATTAGCGGCTGACTCTGTCAAATGTTAGTGTCGCAACATCTTCCTCAGTTTCTTGTAATTTATTGCCCTCATTACGAACGCTATACTGTCATTAACCACTCTGCTGACTACACAAAGAACACAAATAAGAAATTTGTTTTAAATGGCGGGGTTGATATGCAACTCAGTCACCAACTATCAGGTCCCATTAATACTTTAGCAGGAGGGACAATTTACGAATGAATTAGAAATTCATTCACACGACAACCATCTCCCCTCGTCGGCCAGAGGGCGCGGTTAAAATGCTATCCATGAAGTGAGTTGAGGGGGAATGTAACTTGCTGTACGTTCCTAAATACTTTCTCCAGTGCCGTCTTAGTGAGTTCAATCATTGCTGTAGTGGTTGCCAACTAAAGTGGCAGACTTCTATGAGGATGGAATACAAAAGTTGGTTCTGCGTAGTGACAAGTGCCTCTTTATATTGGAGGGAATTATTTTTATTCATTCATGTACCCTGCAAGCCACCGTTAGGGTGTGTGGTAGGGGGTGAATACAGACCAGAATAATTTTTACCCAACATGACCCTATCGTGGTCGGACAATTTTATTATGATCCCATATCGTCCGTGGAAAAAATAAAATCATAAATCTATCTGTTCTGCTCTTAATGTCTCTAATTTTATTGAGATGATCTCTCCTACCGTAGTACGATGGGGGTAATAATACAATTTTAATATCACTGCTGAAGAGACATCCTTCCCATATCTGCAAGAGCTTCAGTCTTTAATTTAGCCTTCGCTCCTTGAGTCATTCCCAGCCTTCCTGCTTCAATATTTTGGATACGCTACTAAGTTTATCATAAAAACGTTTTACAAATCTAGCTCCTCTACGCAGCACGCGATCCAGTTCGGCAATCAGTCCAACTTCGTGAGGATCCCATTATATACTTGCAGTATATTCTATAAATGAGACCTAAGTAACGAAAGAGAACATTTCTCTTTGACTTTTTCATCACATTTACTTGTGCTCTTCTAATAAATCCCAATTTTTTTGTTATCTTGTCCACATATTCCCCGCGTGTGCTTCATCCAGGAGAGATCGTGAGTGGGTTGAACGCCCAAATATTTAACTGAGTCTACGCATTCCATTTCTGATTTTCCAATAAAGAAGGCATTCGAGTGGGAATCGCACTTTTTTAAAAAATTTATGACTACGCACTTATTTAAGTTTAATTTTAATTGCCAAGTGTCGCACCAGCGTTGTATAGCATTAAGGTTATCTGGCGAAGCTGCTGTGTCCTCAGGATCACGGATATCACGGTAAATCACTGCATCGTCGGCAAATAAACGTATTTTACTAATGACTACAGAATCAATGTCGTTAACGTAAAGTAGGAATAAAAGGGGTCCGATAACACTTCCCTGGGGAACACCTGAAGTATCTTCCACTGCATTTGCGCTAACTCCATCTATCACTACTTTTTGTACCCGACCGTTCCAAATTGTTGAGGTGTTTGAGGGTTTGAGCCAGCGCCTGACGGCATGGTGCATTCCCAGTGCCGGCGTTCCCCAGGTGACGAAGGCGGTTGGAGCGGCGGCTGCGGGCACGAAGTGATCCAGGCTCCGGGTCGCGGCTCATGTTGGCGTCAACGAAGTCGTCGACCGTGGATCTGAAGAGATTCTGAATTCCTTCAGGGAATTGAACTCGGACGTGAAGCGGGTGGGTGGTGTCGAGGGGGTTGATGTGACGCTCTCGATCTGCAGCCTTTGTCCCCTTGAGGATTGATCGTGGGCCTCAGGTTTGGATCCGAGTGGAAGGCATCAATTAGAGGTTGCATTCTTTCTGCACGGATATTGGGACGTCCTTCGTCGATCTTTAGCCCGCGATCCAATCGTGTAGGAACCCCCTGAACCGTTCCAATGTTCATTACACGTCTGAAACCACCAGGTGTGGAGCGAGTAGTTTACTATGGGGTAATTTGCCGAAAACTTTCTTAAAATCTAGGAAAAATCGCGTCCACTGGTAAATTGCTCTCTCCCGAAATAAGAATATAATGAACAAAAAGGGAAAGTTGTGTCTCGCAGGATCTACCTTTTCGAAAACCATGCTGATTTTTCATTAATAACTTCTGATTATCGAGGTGTCTCACGATCGAACTAGTAACTATACGCTCCATAACCTTGCACGAAATGGATGTGAGGGAATATATGTCAGTAATTGCTCGGTTCCTCCTTGTCTCCATTTTTAAATCTGGATGTTACGTTAGCCGTTTTCCAAACTCTGGGAAACATGTGATCTAACAGCGACTTCTTAAAAATTATTTTTAGATACGGCGCAATTTCCGACGCTAGTTCTCATAAAACAATAAAATTGTTAAAAATATATACTTAATTTTTATTTCAATTTCATTTTTCAAATCATGAAACAGGTTTCTCAAAGTTTTGGCTAGAGAAGACAAAAGAATGAAATTCGTAAGTGAAGCTCCAATGAGCTTACAAGAAGAGAATGAAATGAATTCATCGAATAAAATGAGAGGCAAACAGATCGCTCATGAAAAACTGTGGTGGCGAGCCACCGTAGGGCATTATGCTATTGATATGCTTACCACAACCATTGAAAAAGTAAATAATAAAATATAGAAGTTTAAATTGAGCATGGGTGCATTTTTTTATGTGTTAATACAGAGTGAAGCAGAATGAACACCCTAGTTTCAAAAAATCCCTGAAGAGCAAGTATGAAAATTAGCGAAGGGAAAATAGTAGGGTCAGCTGGGAAAAATAACGCAATGTTTATTAATTACCATTTAGCGGTCTGGTGAGAATAGAGGCTTTGTCGTAGACCCATTCTTCAAGAACAATAATAGTGTGGGGGCGAGGCAAAGGGCGCTGTGGTCTAGCGATGAAGCATATTTTCACCTCTCCAGCTGAGTAAATGAGCGAAATTTTCGTTACTGGGCAACTGACAACCCTCGTGATCTTAACCCAGGATATTTTTATAGCCACAAATTGACAGTTTAGTGCGCTGTGTCCTCCATAGGAATTACTGGGCCTTACTCTTTTGAATCTCATGGTTCAACTGTTTCTGCGAACTCTGTGCGCTATTGTGAGATGCTGGAGAACTTTTTACTCTCGAAACGGAAGAGATGTTGAGGAATATTGAAGAGCACACAGAAGCCATTTTATTCCAAGAGGATGGTGTCACGGCTCGTACCGCCCGCCGTAGTATTAGTATTCAGGGGAGGCGACCGACAGCTGAGGTCATTTGCTCCATAGGAGATGGACAGGAAAGGATGAAGGGTGGAGAGAAACCCGGCGTCGGCATTAGCCTACTCTTAACGAAAGGCACCAAGGGGTCCACAGCTTAACGTCCCATCCGACGGACGGCGTACTCACTCAAAGTGCCCTCCACAAAGCACCTCAAGTAGGGATCGAGATACCTCTGAAAAATATTCAACACCACCGGGATTTGAACCCCGGCCCTCCGCCGTTCACGCCAAATCCTGCAAGAACATTTTCACGGCCACCTGATATCTGTATATCAAAAGAAACTCGACAAAAAAGAATAAAATGCAGTAAGGATTCTACCCTGTAGAAAAGAATGCCATGGAGAAAAAATAAATATTTGGTCCTAATTAGAGCAGAGGATGGTTCTATGAATGGGCTTTGACAAATACACTCCAAAAAATGTGGAAAACACTCGGATCACTAGTTTCTGATAAGAACGGACAACAGGACAAATAATAATGAAACTATATACCATGATGGCCGAAAGGTAGAACATGACTTGGAATTTACCCATAAAACAGATAAATGCGAAATGGAGTGAGTGAAGGACCCCGAGACGAGTGCATCACAACCACTTCTTTATTTATTGATGTAAGAATTTCCCACTTAGGAATGGACATGATATCAATTGCGTAGAAGATAATCCGGATTGTTGGTGTACATACGAGTGTAGGCGGAAAAACTAATGCACACACACTTGTAGACCACAAACAAAATGACCTTCAGAAGCACTTTACGTGGCAAGTGGAAGTAACATTCCACCTCAACACGCATGCGCAGATTTGAGGTCGTTACGTTAATCCAGGGTATTTTGAGAAGCGGAGGTATGGAGACGTGTTCTAGTGATATATGTCAAAGCGAGTTAAACAGCGTGCTGTTATCGACAGCTCCACATGCCACCAGGAGTGATTCTGAGGGTTATTTTGTTAGTGATCTACAAGAATGTGAGCATAAGTTTTCAGCCTACCCTCGTATTTGTTGAAATTCTGAATGTTTCTTCCTTCATGTTATTCTTTATATTTAATGGATCAATCTTTTTTAGTTCTACAGTATAATTTGAATTTACGTTCCCTGTTACTAAATATTGTAGCATGTAAGTACATTCTCGTGTGATCAAGGTTTTTCGAGTGCATGAACAAACTAATATTCGTGTAGAGGTAACATGATTGGGTTTTGCATGTGGTTTTATTTCAGTTTACGGGTGGTGACCTAACACCCCCGCCACGCACCTTTGCGGTGGCTTGTGGGGCATTGTGTAGACGTATATATAGATGTAGATCCGATGCGTAGGCAACGCCCAAGTGTTTCAGGTCTCCGAAACGCCCATCAAAACACCTCCTAGTGCCTAAGACTAAATGATTACTAACTTTATAGCATTTAATTCAACCTTTGCACTACATAAAATGAGAATAAAAATATTATCATCACTCTTTTCTGAACAGTCATAACATTACATCGTCAATTAAGGCAGTAATGCGCATGGTTTAATTGTGATTCGAGTATGCAATGCAGCGCGGTGAAACAGGTCGGGAAGTGTGGTGGGGGGTCTGACCTTCCAACGCAGCCCGGATTTGCTCCGAGTAGTCTGAGCGGAAAGATGTGAATCCGCGTGAAGTTTGTTTGGCGACTTTCTGGAAGCAATCCCCCATCAATTTTTACGTGCAGCTCGAAAAGAATGCAACTGCAACAATCCAAATGCTTCTGGGGGCCTCCAAGGACGACTGCATTTCAAAGTTACAGTCTGGGAGGAGGGGGCACAAAGCGTTCAAGGAGGGTCGGGAGGAGGTCGCCGAGGAAATCAATTGTACGAGCCCCATAACGGCTAGAACCGACGAAAACGTGACTCGCGGGCGCGAATTTTTGCGTTTGGACCGTCGATTGAGCATCCAGCAAATTGCTGACACCCTACACATGTCCACAATTGCGATACATGGGATTGTGACCGAAGATCTGGAAATACGCAGGGTCTGCGCGAAGCTTTTGCCGAGAGGTTGCCACACGTCCTTCATTGTTACCTACTACCTGGCCCCGAGTACAACTCCGATGGTCCCCCAGCCCCCTTAAAGTCCCGACTTTGCTCCGTGTGACTTTTATTTGTTTCCCCGACTGAAGAGAGAGCTGCAAGGAAAGCATTGGGAGACCGAGGAAAACATCCAAAAGCAAGTTACTCAACGTTCCTGAGAGAGACATTCCCGTCGAGAGGAGTTGAGTTTCAGGGTGCCAACCAGAGGCGTGGCAGGCACGTCTCCGCTAATGTACGAGTGTCGATGCAAGGGGGGGGGAAGTATTTCGAAGAATTTTAAGCACTTATGCAAGTACGATCAATAAATCTATTTTTCCCAGGGGATGCGCATTACTTGTACAGTGGGCCCTGTATATGCTTCATGAATTTAGAGGCGCTCGACAAAATTGATTGGCCATAATTAATGAATACTTTGCGGAAGATGAGATTAGTTTGACGGGATGTACGACTTATGAAGATCCTTGCACATGTCCTAGACTGCCAAAGTGCCTTCTTTATTGAATTTCTCGTTCTTATGGTACGATATCTATCACAATGTCCTCTAATATATTATTTCTATTTTTAATATCGGGTTCGAATAATACTTTTTCAATTGTATCACTAGTAGTACTTATTATTGGGGAACGGAGTTTTCCCTCCTACTCCCTTGTAGTGCTTTCACCTTCTTTTTGTACACTTGTTCTTTCCTCGTCCAAGCGCAGTCCTTTCAGGCAATTAGTTTCTCTCCTTCTGCCGTTATTTACCTCTTTGTACACAATTCTTCCTCATTCTTTAGTCACTATCTTCCATCTTCTTTTCTTATATATTTTCCTTCTATTCCCTTCCACAATCCATGACCTCCTAATTGTTATGGAGCCAAACTATTGCTTCGTTTATGGCATGTACTATCTATTTTATATCTAAAAGCACTGCGATCATACTGCTTTCCTGATTTTTGTTCTTGCCTTATTTGTAATGGCAACATACCGAGTGAGCTGTGGTGCAAGAGAAATTGTAGTCACGTACACATCCAATTCGTGAGTGAATTTGATCCGCCGAAGTCGCCCTGGCTCGGTGAATCAAACCCTCCTTGCATTCCTCGCAGGAGAGCGATCGAGGGCTCTGGCTCACGGCGACGGTCGTGGCTGGCTGGCTCACCAAGAGCCAACCAACGAAGGGCCCTCGTGCCCACTCACCACATGCAGCGACGACCCATCTGTCCTCCGCCCCCTTGCTGCGACAAACGCGCCAAATCGCCCCTGTGTTGATTTTTCCCAGGCGCTCTCTCGCACAAAGAAAGGCCTCTCGAGCCGCCTTCGACATGTTTGCCCTCTCGGCACGCGCTGCGCGTCGGCCTCCCTCCCGGGGGCACGAACATCCCCTCGCCACGAGAGACAAAGGAACGAATCCCGCTGAGTTGTTGTGTCTATTCCTTCAGACTTTAATCTAGAGTATCTTGTGATTTTATTTTTTCATTCCCTTCTCTATCGAGGTTAGCATTCTTGCTAGTTCTTCTTCTGTACCGTTACAGTTAACCGCGAGTAGTTCTTCGTGGCAATTCCTTCTCAGAAATTCCTTCATAGGGAGCCTTAATCTCGTTGGCCCCATTCTGCATTGCTTCTTCCATCACCAAGGATACTGCTCTCTAAAAATCAAAACTCCTCCCCTTGTCCCGACGCATTTTCTACAGTCTCACTGCGAGATTATCCTCCCTACTTCGACCCCAGACTTTAGATTCAATTTGGTATTCTTGCTTTCCTCTCTGCTAGTGTATGCAATGCCGTCCGCAATCTGCAGCATATTTAACCTCTCTCTCTGTGCAGCCACGCCACCCTTCATTTTTCTTCATCTTGCCAATAGGCGGCTCAACCTATGTATGTATTCAATGCCGAGGGTGAGAACGAGAAACCGCACCCTACTCCTTTCTTAATTTAGCGCCCTCCCTGATTTCACCCCAACTAATCACTACCGGCCTCCCTCTACATAGAGTGCGTTACAATATGCTGTTATTTTTGTTCGTTCACCTTTTCATCCATATCTACATAAAACCCCTAAAGCCGTCGCAAGGGCATGTGGCGGGGGTGTTAAAGAATAAAACCGCATTCAAAACCCACAAACTCACGCCAATCTCGTACACATATAAAATCGTGTATATTCATGTAAAAATCTTTATAACTTACACATGCATATACATATGCTATCAACTAACATGTAAAAGCACCTACGAATATACCTGCGTTTAATTTTGTCCTCAATTTTCAAATTGAATGCCTTTATAATTTCTATAATGACATTGATTTCCCACTGTTCTGATTCCTGATATTCCGGGGAAATAATGGGTATTTTTGCTCGTATCTATCTGTACTAGAGCCTATTTCCCTCATCTTATTTTTGTGATCTGATCTACCTAAGTAGTGCGAGGCCATTATAATTCCCTTAGTGTCATCATCAAACTCGTATGTCCTGAACCTTTCTAAAAGTCTAAGTCTCGCTTGTTCTCTTTGCATCTCAAGCAAATTAACACCTTCCTTTTACTTTATCATTAACTTCCGCCGCCACCCGCTAATGAAGCTGTTTCTCTTTAAAGCGAATAAAAATAATTTAATGAGGCAAAGTTCATTATTCATCAGCGTACATTGGTGAGCATTGAGGAAATAATTACGGGAGTTCCTCGAAGGATATATTTGATATTGATGCAAGGCTACGCAGGTGGACGCACCATTTGGTTCAGGAGCATATTTTTCCAATGATGATTAATCTTAGAAGGGGACACTTCTTGTGTGAACAATTGTAATGGACGCTTTAGAGTATAATACAAGATTTCCAAGACTGTATTTCAGTCAAAGCATTGTTAATAATAGGAGGCACAGAGAAGAGGAAGACGGTAATGTGGGGAGAGCTAATGATACACCAAATGTGCATTTATTCATTAGAAAATATTTGCAACGAATGTGTATAAAATTTCTTTGAATGAGTCATCAGAGTTATTATACAAAATAGAACCCAATAAATACATAAAGACTCTTACCTACCTCAAAAAATGATTCAATTACTGCGTTTTTTTTACTCCAAAAAACCGTTTTGCTGAGAAACAATCCGATCGTTAGGCAGTCATACGTTACAATACAAGGTTTGTGTAGAAAGTATCGGGATATACCTTTTTTCCCTGGCATGAATGTACGTCACAGTCACAGGCAGGCTCGGTGGTGTGGAGTCTGACCTTAAACAGGCACCAAGCGCCAATCGCCTGCGAGCGTTCGTTCAGGCTATATCGTGGTTTTAGTGATACTCTGTCGAGTGACTCTGTTCAAGAGCGAATTCAGCGTTCGATTGAACAGCGGTACGCCATCAAATTCAGCGCTGGACTGGGGAAATAAGGCCGGCGAGTATGATGGCGGATAGAATACCCGATTACTGTGGGCCTTTTTTAGAATAGAGAGTGGGTCGCTAATATTTGAGGCTAGCGCGAATAACATCATTAATAAACACATGAAGAAACGGGCAACGCCAGCTTAGATGGAGAAAGACATTTCATGCGAACTCCCGCCGAAGTCTAAATAGGGTAGATAAAGTGACGTATATAAATTCAGAGAGATAGGTAGTAGAACGGATTAAAATAATAAATAACAGGTATATGCTGTCGGAAATAGGGAATTAAACAAAACACTCTCCAAGTCTGGCGTCCTGACGCACCCCGCCGTGCGCCTTTGTTCCGGGTGGGGTGTAGGTGAATGTGTATAAAATCTATTGTATTCGTGAATCGTCCGTCCGGAATGGGTAGCATACCCATTCCGGACAGGGAATAAGTGTCTGAATTGCACGTGCGCCCACCCTCTTTTAACGTATTTTCTTGTCCTCTTCGTGTAGGCATAGGAATAGCTGCTAAATATGTAAAACTCGTAATATGTGTAGGCATGTTGCATGAATGAATGGTGTTCGGTCGCCCTCTTTCCACGCTGTTCATGTTGGATCGCGTCCTCACTTCCTTTTGATGGCTTGCGGGGTATTAAGTAGATGTACACTATTTCCTATTACAGCATACACACAGAAGTGGCTGTCACAACACGAGTGACTACTGAAATACTTCTGTGAATTATTATTATCTTAAAGATGATCCTTTCAAGTAATGATGTTGGCAGATAATGAAACTTATCTTAGATATGCATAAATTAATGATTTTTTGCAGTCAATATATTCAGTAAAAATTTAGAACTCCTCGTTAATCTCAGGCTAATGTAGGAATTGAGCGGTCGACTACACGATATTATATATCAATGCTAAAAAGGATAAAATTAGCAAAAATCGTAAATAAGGATTGGGGAGGCAAATGACAGTGTTGGTTATGTCAATGCATGCACAAACACATTTATAACTATTTACATTCAGTCATAGTATTCGTTTAACCCCATTTCCTTGACCTTAAACCCGAGTTCAACCAGCAGTGCCCACTCACACCTCCAGCCATTCGCAACGCGGCGGATGCACGCAACAAGTGCGGCCCCGCCTGCTGGCAAAGCCCCAGGGGGAGCGGCGAGAGAATCAATCGGCCCCCACGAGGGGGAGGAATGCGATTACGCCCCCACCCTCGGCGAGACTCAGGGAGACGCACGGGATATCCATGGGATTCGGGCGCCAGGCGGAAGCGCCACCCAGATGAGAGGGGGCGGTCCCATCGGCGCCGCTCCAGCCACCCGTCTAGAAGTCCAGTTCCAGCTCCAAAATTGAAGAATTACACGAATCAGAAGGGATTCTAGTGGCGCGAAGCGAAGTGAATTATTTTGGACCGCACACCGTTTTGGTAGGTCACCCCACGAAGGCAATACAAGGGAGATAGCTTCCAGTAGAGATAGCTACGAATATTTCTTCTTTCCCCGGACAATTGGGAACCATAAATGAAAGATATCAAGGACAGGGTAAAGATAGCTGAAAATCGAATTACAAGATGGAACAAGACTAAACGCTGCGCAGATGGGCACCTGGTGCATAGACGGCAAATATGGCCATGGCAAATAAATAAGAGACAAACAGCGGACGAACAAGGAATTGTTAAATCGCTCAAAGGCATTAAACCCAATCAACCCCCGGTTCCCAAAAATAAACCAACTAGGGGGATAAACCGTTTATATCCTAACATTACCCCGTATCTTGAAGTTATGTTGATGAAAAATCTCACCGGATGCAAAGTCCCTATGACTTGGATAACCGCGCCAACAACGCATATTTTTAAAAGTCGTGATAGGGAGGACATCAATAATCACAGACCCTTTTCTCTCACTTACATATGCTGCAAAATTTTGAGGCACATAATTGTCAGTTCCATAATGAGAAACCTTGATAACATTAACTTTTTATGTAACAATCGACCCGGATTCAGGGAAACCCGCTCAGGTGAGACCCAATTAGGGTTATTCACACATGACTTACTTTTATTGGTTGGAAGTGGCTGGCAAGGGTATGGGGTTGCTTTGGATTTTCCAAAGGCATTTGATAAGGTTTCCAATGGTGCACTTATTCCTAAATTAAAGTTTGCAGGCATAAACAATGTACAATAAATAGGGTTGAAAACTTTCTGTCATAGCGGGAAAAGAGGGTAGCCCTTCACAGCGCCAGTCCCGACAGCGTACGAGTCACCTCGGGGGTACCTCAGGGAGGTGTAATCGGGCCGTTGCTTTTCTCCCAGCCAGAACGTTGGCCACCCTATCACTAGCAAAGGATCTAGACTGCATTGCTAAATGGTGTTCGAAATGGGGATTGTCATAAACCTTAATAAATATTCCCTGTTCAATTTCTATAAAAGATCAACGGGATTTATTTACAAATTAGCTGGAGTTGGCCTAGAAGTAGGCAATACTGAAAAATACGTAGGTGCTACACTCACTAAAGACTTAATTTGGGGGACTCACATACGTAAAGTCTGTGAGCAGGCATTTAAAAAATTGGGATTTATTTAACGCATTGTTGGCAGGAGTGACTCCAAGTTCAAGTTCAACGTAGTTACCACGATCTCGTGAGGCCTCCTTTAGAATATACATGCAGTAAATGGGATTCAACTGAAAAAGGCCTGAATCGGAAAATTGAGAAGGCTCAAAGCCCGTTTAGTTAAAAACTCTTACGATAAAAAGTAAAGCTGCACGGAAATGTTTCTGGAGTTGGGGTGGCAATCACCAGAAAAATACGACTCAATGATTTACTAAAATGAATAAATTAATGCAGATCCGCACGTTTTACCACCGAAGTCTCGCAAATTATTCGCACTCAAACCTGCATCAGTCGCTTGGATCATGGGTATAAATTTGGGAACTAGATGCCAGAATTAACAAACTCCTGGACTCTTCCTTTCCACTGACAATACAAGATAGCAATAGGGTTTAGATAGCAAACATTCAACTTGCCACCCTCAGCGTCTAGGGAATAATTCCTTCCACTCATATACTTGCACTTTCACCGATCCCGTGTATTTTGTCTTAAAATCCATTCCCGCATGGATCACTGTATTGCTCGTTACAATATTACCTGTCCTGCTTTGTTCTTTTTAAGTTCCACCATCCATCCCTCGTCTCGATCTATTGAGGGGCACTCCCCCGCCGCTGGCCTGCCTGCCCACCGCGATGTGTCGCATTCCCTACCTGTCTCTGTCTTTTGGGGGCGGAGACCATGAGTTGCTTGTCCATGTAATGGTGGAATTTACTCCTCTAACATTTCAATCCTGCACGACCCCTTCGCGCATGACCAAATTAGAATACCATTAAATAATGTAGCACTCTTTACAGTATTGCTTGCTCTGCCTTTTCTGATTTTTTAAGCTTCCC
Organism: Hetaerina americana; assembly: GCF_022747635.1. NCBI lineage: Eukaryota > Metazoa > Arthropoda > Insecta > Odonata > Calopterygidae > Hetaerina > Hetaerina americana. The sequence continues at coordinate 754,172 of NW_027286359.1, forward strand.
CATCCATCCCTCGTCTCTGTCTGTGGGGGGACCCTCCCGCTATCTGCAGCGTTGGGTCACATTGCCTACCTGAGTACTTGGGGGAGGAGACCATTGTATGTTCCATGTCCATGTGGTAGTGGTATTTCGCATCTTACTTTTAAAATTCTAGCTTGCACGTTATTGGATACATTTTTACTACATTCTAAGTTGCATGTGTTTTTCAGGTGGTAGTATATGTATTTGCATGCGTTAAAGTTGTGGGTGTAAGTTTGCATGGTTGTGTTTATTTTCCATGCGGTTTTGTTCTTTTTTACGTGTTGTGGCCTGACACCCCACGCCACACGCCGTTTACAGCAGCTTGAGGGGTATAAAAACCATTTATTACAGAATTGAATAGGGTACAGAAATTGGCCCTTAGGTTCGTGAAAAACTCGTAGCAATGGACACAAAGCGTCAAACTATTTGATACGGAATCTGGGGTGGGAACCTTTAGATATGCAAAGACTTAGGTCTAGATTAAACTTATTACAAAGATATGAAGCGTGTGGCTTTGCATCTGACATTATAGATATACTAATTAGGCCTCCTAAAATTACATTGGCAAAGCCGACAATTGTCACAATATTAGAGAGTTAGATTGTCGAACTGATAGATTCAAGTATTCGTTTTTTCCCGCTCACCCTTTGTCACAACCATAAAAGCGGGAACATTTAAAAAAATAATAGGTACGCTCTATCAAAAATAGGGGTTTACGAGATGAAATTCTCACAAAACTTTCTCCAAGTCTGACTTCCAAACGCCCCCTGCCATGCGCCCTTTTGCTAGGTTAGGTGTAGGCGAATAATGTGCATATAGTCAATTATTTTTGTGGATTGTCCGTCCGTAATGCGTAGAATACTAACCGGTAATAAGTGTCTGAATGGCATGTGTGCCTGCCTTCTTTTAATGTTTTACTCTTTCTCTATGTGCAGGCATAGGAATAGCTGCCAACCATGTAATACTCGTAATATGTGTAAGGATGTTGCATGATTGGTGTTCGGTTGCCCCCTTTCCGCATGGTTTTTGGTGAATCGCGGGGTTCCAGGTCCATGAGTAAATAGACTGAATACATTTAGAATGGCTGGTGAACTACCACCCCCTGCCACACGTCCTTGCAACATCTTGCGGGGTATTATGTAGGTGTATACGTAACGTGATCACCAACAGGTCTGATTCTTTAAGCGTTGTCGTTCTGCTCGTTAACAGCAGTATTCCCCTTAGTTGCCCCGTCTTAAGTAGAGGAACACTTGAACACACGATGGTACGGTTTGACAGTCAGCAGAAGTAGATGGAAATAGGCGCGGGGGCGAAGGGCCCCCCGCCGCCTCTCTCCTGCCTCTGCCTCCGCCGCCATCCTCTCTTCCGTCGCCCCTCCCCCCCTTTCCCCCCTCCGTCGACCGCGTTCCAATGCTACCCAGAGGAGGCTCTGCTACACCATAGCATTTAACACCGACCTACATTTCCCTGCTACATGAAATCATAAATGTGACTTGATAACCTACATCCTCTTGTATTGTCCAAAAAAATCTCTCAATCATTGATTCTTGCCCGATGAAACACTAAGCCTGACTCTTGAGCAGAAGTTCCATCAGTGTCATTCAACTAATTTAGTTTTTAAGAAATCTGTGGAAGGGTCACTCTTGAAATATTTCGCAGAAATTTGGAGAATCCCATTAAACGATTCAAAATACAGTGAAATGATTTAATGATGAAAAATAGAGAATTTGGAACAATTTTCTCAGCGCCGAATTGTCTAATCAACTTATCGAGTGTTCTCAAGCATGGCTTTACGATGGACGGGAGAGTGGGATGGCAAAGCCAGGAGCAGAACCCTGCGTCAAAAAATAATGAACTGAATGGACCCTGAAACAAATAAAGGAAGAGAGCAGTTTTATTTTAACAACACGTTAATTTTATCATAAAATGGGATCAGCAGTAGAAAACTCGGCGGCGAACCAAGTGTCAGAGTTACCCTCCAGGAGTGTGACGAAAAGCCAAAGGCGCAGAGGGGCATAGTGAAAGACAAAAGGGGTCACTGGATGACACACCTTGCATGCTGGGAGTAACGGATGGAAGCCACGAGGTCTACAAACCCCCGAATAAAAGTCTCTGTGACGGTGATTTTCCCCAAATATTGGTAATCCTGATATTCCTCCGGAATGAATTCCCTTGGCTGTCGAAAGTGATGTCGAAGGGAGCGGGTTCTCGGCGGACGCCCCGGTGCCCTTCTTCTGGGCGACCGCGAGCTTCCGCGGGAGGCGGAAGCAATGCCCTTGGGGGGGAGGGACGACGGGAGTCCCCCCTCCTCTCCGCGTAAGTAATTGGGTCCCAACTTGGTGCTAATCACTTGCCCGTCCCCCAGAGAACAAATTAGTGCCGGCAGGAAATGGGCCCGGGGGGAGGGGCGTGGGTGGGTGGCGAGAGGGCGCGCCGGCATCTTCCGATGGAGCCCCCTTCCGAAGAGGGGCCCCCGGGGGCCGGGGGGAGCGCAGTCTATTGGAGACGAGGACTGCAAAAAATGCACATCCGAAATGCCACCCTCTCAAAAGTTTCTATTTTTGGCAACTGTCGAAATATAAAGCACAAGGGCGGAATATCTCTTTTGTCACATTAATAATATACATTACAGATCGCTTATTTTGCTTCGACTTCGTAAGCGTTTTCAGCTGAGAGACGTAGATAATGCAGCAATGTGTTCTGGAGGTCATTTGGTCAAGAGGCATCGACCCCATGGGTGACCGCGAAGTGACCTTTCTCCAAATCTTTTCTCCGATACCTTTTATGCAAACCTTGTATTGTAATGGCTGACTGTTAACAATCGGATTGTTTCGCCACAAAACGGTTTCGTGGAATAAAATAAAGGCAGTAATTTCATGATTTTTTGAATTAGGTGACACTCTTTATTTATTTATTGGGTTCTATTTTGTATATTAACTCTGATGACTCATTCAAAGAAATATTATACATACGTATTAATTGCACATATTTTCTAATGAATAAATGCACATTCGGTATATCCCTCCCAACATTACCCCCTTCCTCTTCACTGTGTCTCATATTATTGACAATGTTTGGACTGAAATACAGTCTTGGAAGTCTAAAGCGTCCATTACAATTTTTAACTCAATTAGGTTTTCCTCTTCTAAGCTTAATCGCCATCGGTAAATGTGTTATTATCTTTATTTCCCACCAACCGGTTCTTAATTTCAAGCTAATGAATCAAAATACTGAGCGTGTCCACATGCTCCGAAACACATATTAGTTTCAGATGTTACCTTGAAAAGTCAATGAAAATGTATCCAGCTTTACTAATTAACAATTTATGTCACATATTTTCTTCTTTTAATGAAGTATTTGCAATCCGTCACAGCGACGTTAATGTCGACCCAATTAACTACATTATTGCTGCATCGGCGGAAAGCGAACTTGGAATAGTCCAAAAATAATATAATGGTCTATTCCCTCATAAATATTATCGCGGTTTCCCTAGCCGGGGACTCAGCTATTAGGAAATTGCGGGCACACCCATAAGTTATCAAACTCTTTGCGGACGACATCTATCGGCCAGTAAAGGCACCCGCCTTCGCGGGAAATGGGAAATAATGTCCATCGCAGTCGCAGTATCAGCTCAAGAGACCATCTTGAGAACACTTAAGAATGGGGCCTCGCATCCACTCGAGAGATTATCATTTAACTTTCAAACAAGTGCCAAGAAACGTCCTTGTCTCCCAGGTGACAGGAAGACAAGCCGGACAGCTATGCGCGCTCCATTCGCCTCTTAAACAGTGCTCGATATTTCAGCTCTTACGTGGAAGAATTGAGCGAGTGTGCATTATTTCCGCCTGTTCTTTGGGAAATCACGGCGGTCGAAGGCGTTCCTCGCCCATTCGAACAGGCACCGCCCCCTTCCATGGTAGTGCACAAGGAATAATTAGAATATTTCCGTCTCCACAAGATGGAACTTATTGCTGCCAACCAGTCTCTCTGCACGGTAGCGAGACTAGTTGGCAGCAATAAGTTCCATCCTGTTGAAATGCTAAGTATTCCAATTATCCCTTGCGCATTACCAAATTAACTTCGACTACGAAAAATATTTCAAAAAATAAAGCGTTAAATATGCGGGCCAACAAGTAAAAAATTGGTGTTTATTGGACGCATGATCGGCGAGAGTGACTCCTAGATCAAGGAACGTTTTTACCACGCTTTTGTAAGGCCTCATTTAGAATACGCATGGGATCCGAGTGAAAAAGGCCTCATTCGGGAAATTGAGAATGTTCAACGCATGATTGCACCCTCTGCTACACACCTTTTTCATGGATCGCAGGGTATTTGTGTAGATGTAGATTAACACTCCCATTTCCGTCCGAATCAATTTCGGAATAATCGAATGTTTCCACTAACTGTCTCCAATTCGTTCCCCTCATACTCCCATCTCTAACTCTGCCTCGTTATTTCTTGAAGATTTCATTATGTACTTCGGTTTTCTTGTGATTAACCTTCATCGCACACTTTTAACCATGTCTCCGTAAAGCGCTCTTCTCCAGCGCAATCAAAACTCTACTACATCCATAGTATAAATTCCACGCATTCCACCCAAAATGTGTGTGGCAGGGGGTGCAATCAACAGGTAGTGATAGATAACGGATAAGGGAGGGGAACGACATTAAAATAGTTAGGAAAAGCAAAAAACATTTATTAAAAAACACGTAAAAAGCGTGAAAATCCATACAGCTTAGTTTCTCATCAACTATTCTTTGGTATATGAAAAATGGGAATATTTCATAAAAATGAAGTACCACCATTCGGTCTACGATACGATAGACCTCCACCCTACCAAGATAGGTCATGCAGAACTGCAAAGTAAGAAGGGCAAAGTTCCATTGATCATGCACCGCCATGTACCTCATTGTCCCCACCTCCAGCGCCACGTGGAAAGGTAAACAAAAACTAAATAATTATTAATGTATAGAATCAATTTGGAAATAACAGTCGTAAGTTAGACAGACGCATCGAGCAGATGGCCCTTTTTCATCTTCCACACGTCCGAAAGGCGCGCGCCGGCGGTGGCAGAATCATGCTGCGGGTGCAGAATCTCCAGCAGCGGCGAGGAAGGGCATCGTCGTGTTGCGGCCCTGCCTCCCTTGCTCGTGCCCAGCCGAAATGTTAATTGGTTTCTGAACGGGCAAGAAATAAACCGCCACGGTGAGTGAAGTCTCTCCTTCACCGGTCATTGAACATAAGAAACGCATAGCATTGGAAAAGGAATAAACATGACTGAAGTGGAAGTGTGGTTTGCGAGAAGGAGAAACTTAAAAATAGGAATTAAGTACGAAATTTTAACCTTAAAAAAAATCCGATGGGGAATGGCTTTTTATAAACAAGTACAATTAAGATTGTCAGTAACAGTACCAAGTAGCAGAGAATTGAATGCATGGACGGTTAAATTCGTCCCTCTTTCTGCCAGGAGCTTAAACTAGGCTGGTTGACGATCCACGTCTCCTTCGGTGTATCGGGGCCGGGCCTCCGAGGGCGACCGGATGGGGTCGCTCGGGGAGAGGGGCAGCATCTTCCCGTCATTCTGGTGTCCCAAGGAGGGGAGGAGGAGGAGGCACAGGCACGCTATCTATGTCCCTTCCTAAGAAAGCACTTAAACACGCTGGACCTCCGATGACCTTCCTCGCCTCGTAAATTATGAGGGAGGCGTGACACCTTCCAAAATATCCCCGACTGAGCCCCCCCCCCCTTCATCCTCTACCCCTTCTCCCTCTCCTCCGAACCCCCTCCCCCCTGACACGAGATCAACATTTTTCCGGGAATAAGTGCAATAAAATGGAATCGTGGAGAGCGGCCCCACGCCGAGGGCCCTCTTCGAGGACCCGTCGCCACAGCCACGAACTGTCAAAGGGCCCCGCCACCCCTCGACATCCAGTTCCACGCATGTCGTACCCGTCCGTGGCTCCACGCAATGAAAGCAGAGCGCCCAGAGCGGGTCCGCACGAATCGTAAGGAGGGAACGGACGAGAGAGAAAAATCTATAAGAGCACGACCCGTCGACTGAATTCCCAGAATTCAAAAGGTTTTCTATTTATGGAAACGCAGTCGTTTCTCGATCGATGGAAGTGTGGTGAAATATGTAGTCCTGGTGCATAAATTACAGAGTGCGTTGAACATCAATTGTATTAGAAGCGCAACTGCGGACATGTCCTCTCTGGAACCGATCAAAGACGCTTCGAGGGCACGGGCAATTTCAAGTGGGTAATTACCCCCGCCCCCCGGAATTCTCGAAGATTTAAATAAATACCATGCTAATCTTTCGTGTTCAGGGATAGACGTTTTTACATGAATAATTAAGCGACTTGAATGTGTATGTGCACCAATTGGTTCCATTCCCTCTCATTGGGAACAACAATCAATAATCCCGTAAAAAGTGCTATTTTTTCGGCAATTCTTGCCGAATCCAAGGCTGAAGTTTTAACTAACTCCCAATATGTCCATTTGAAACGTATTATCCACTCTCAATCCACTCATAATTAATATTTTTAAATGCTGGAGACTCTCATCTTCGTCAGCATGGGGTCGCTCTTCTTAGGTATCGCTCCAGCAATGGTATTCCGCCAGAAACAATTCTCATCATCTGCCGTTTACGCTGTAGTATTGCATTCCATACGTCGTATTTCATCGGGCCCGCCCAAACACAGTGGCGGAGTCAACCTCAAACGCCTTATTTTTATTTCCATCTTTCTTTGGTTTAAATGGACATTTGGTAAAGGGCAGTTAAATACTTCCTTGCCGCGTGTTTCAGTCGTTTGCGGTGCCTTTAGAATGCGCGATGCAGGCGCCCAATACTAGGTCTTTAATTCCCCGAGAATGTGGTTGTACCCGGTCGACTGATCGGTGAATCAGTTTGAATCTTTAACGTTTTATCAATTTTGGAACGTTTAATTTTTTTTATTTTTAATCTCTTTATAAATGATTCACATCAACTTAATATGAAATTGGGTTCTATACTCGATATAGGCATGGCGTCGTTCGCAATCAATCAATGTCGAACACTCGTCAATAACTCTATAAAAAAGAAGGAATTCTGTGGTGTAGGTTTCCCAATTCAAGTTTGAAAATCAATGGGGATGATGAAATTATAACTGTCAACTCCTGCGCGTTTGATTTGACTATCCTTAATTTGCGATTCATTTCATTTTAAGTATTAAGGTTACTGTAAGTCTATATCCCCGAAAACACTTTTAAAATACGTAGCAGAGATAGATAAATAGATATTCATCCTTATTTTGGGGCGAGATTTAGACCACGGAGTCACTCCTACCACCTAACCCATCGTCACAAATTTACAATATTAAACGTAAAATAAATCACTCAAATTTTACATCAATAGCAATAAAATAAGAGATCTCTACTCTATTTCTCAAGTTGGCACAGAGCTTTTTAATGAAGAAATACCTCAGGTAACTAACACTGGAATGGAAATGAGGGGCATCGGGATTGGTGCGGGGGCTAACGTACTGGCTTCCCACCCAAAGGGCGCGGGTTCAAATCCCGGCGGTGTTGAATACTTTTCAGAGGTATCTCGATCCCTACTTGAGGTGCTCTGTGGAGGGCACTTTGAGTGAGTACGCCATATTCTCTCGCCAAAAAACTCTCCATCCAAAACAACATTTAAGAGGGCAATTCACATGTTCATTTTCCTCAGGCACAAAGCGGAACCAGTCGAGTACCTGTTCCTCATTTCACTCGACTGCTATACAGATTACTGTTTCTACTTTTTCTTTTGTCATCTCAAGCAGAAGGATCGTGCATCATTGTTTTTAGTTAATGTAATGTTTCTCATTACTCCTCATGTGTTGTCAATACAATTAATTTCTTCATTTCAATTTCCGTAACTTAATAATACGAGGTCTGTACAAAAAGTATCAGGACTTTAGTGTTTTTTCAAAAATTATTTATTTATTCATTACTATCTATTTTCTCCCCTTCAAAGTGATCCCCATTAGATATTATATACTTGTACCAACATTTTTTCCAATCCTCGAAACATTTCAAAAAATCATTTTTTGTGATCTTGTTCAGCTCCTCCTTCGATTCAGTCTTTATCTCGTCAATCGTAGCGTAGCGTCGTCCTTTCATGGGCCTCTTCAGTTTCGGGAACAAGAAAAAGTCGCTGGGGGCCAGATCCGGGGAATACGGTGACTGCGGCATCATTAGTGTGTTGTTTATGGCCGAAAATTCGCGCACAAGTAACGATGCGTGAGCAGGGGCGTCGTCATGGTGCAAAAGCCTATTTTTGTTCTTCCACAATCCCGGGGATTACGCGATTTCGCAGGCGTGTCAGTACTTGCACGTTAAATGCAGCATTTACGGGCGTTCCAGCAGGCACAAAGTCTTTGCGAACAATCGGGAACATTTGGATGCGGGGACCCCTGCGTTTGCCATTCTGAACTTTGACGCTTTGTGTCCGGGTCGTACTGGAACGCCCACGTTTCATCGTCGGTAATAACGTTGTCGAGGAAATTTTCATCTTCCTGGACGCAGTCCAAAATTTCTTGCGAAATTTCCTCCCGCGACGGTTTTTGTTCCTCGCTCAAGACTTTCGGCACCAGCTTCGCGCACACTTTCCTCATCGCAAGATCCTCCGTTACAACGGTGTGGACGGTTCCGACTGAAAGGCCGGTCTCCTCAGTGAAAAGGGTGATGGTTAAACGCCTGTCAGAATACAAAACGTTTTTCACTTTGGCCACCTGATAATCGGTTCGTAGTGTTGCTCGACGATGCGCTCCATATAGGCGCGACGACACCGCAAACAATCACACGCCACAAAAATTCACCTCCTGTGTCAACGCATGCCCGGAGGCGACTGAAGCCTGAAGGCGACTGAGCCTACTGGTCGGCGCTCATTCACCACTCCGTTGAGGCTACAGCGAACCAGTCTCGATACCTATGTGTGTGTATATATATATATATATATATATATATATATATATATATACATATATATATATAAAATATAAATATTAATCTGCATATATAAAACAAAGTCCTAAATCGGGTTAGTTACACCATTTATAACTCGAGAACGGCTGAACCGATTTCAATTATGTTTGGATTTTTCGATACGACTCACACAGAATAGTAGAATAACCACTAAAATATCGTATAAGTATCGTATCGTAAAATATCGTATTGTAAATTCGATTTTAAAAATATTTAGTTTTTTCAATTCACCTTAGCCAAAAATAACAAGATAACCATGAAAATATTGTAGAAGTATCGTTTTTGATATCTTATCAGAAAATATCGTATTGTATCGTCCATTTTCATTATATTTTTTGATTCATCTTAGGCCATAATAGCCGAATAACCAATGAAATACCGTAAAAGTATTGTATTGTAAAATATCGTATCGCATCGTCAATTTTAATGATATTTGGCGTTTTTGGTTTGCCTCAGCGTAGAATATCCATTTATGCATCATTAATTATCGTATTGTAATATCGTATCGTATTCTCGTATCGTGATATCGTACCGTAAAATATCGTATCGTATCGCTTCATCGAAGATTTTTCAGCGTCGGAAGCAAGGCGACGCGATTCCTGACCATCCTGATGTGGGTTCTACTGATGCTCTTCGCCGTATTTATAGTGTATCCGAGGAATGATGATTGCTAATTACTGGTGAATGTTCGAGGGCCAACATAGTTCAAATCACTACGAACTGTCGATGGTATAGTGTGCCCAACATTTCGTGCTGCATGTCAAGAGCTTAATTTCCTTGAAAGCGATAATTGCTGGGACACAAAAATGGTTGAAGCGACTATTTGTGCATCCCCAAGTCAGATTTGCTTACATCCTTTCGACATGCTTCCCATCCAATCCACGTGACCTGTGGAACAAATACAAGGATAACATGTCAGAAGACATTCTATATCGAATTCATATAAGTTCAAGAAATCTCGATGTTGAGGTAAATGAGGAGATGCATAATTTGCTGTTGATTGAAGACATGTGTAACCTCATGTGCGGCATTTTATGCATGAAGTTAGGAATGCCAGCGCCAGATCGTGGAATGAACGACGCGTTTAATCGAGAATTGGAACGTGAACGTGAATCTGATCGACATGAATCAGGACCATCAGTTTAAAAGAATTTATCCCTGCTGAACCACAAACAGAAGGAAGAAAATGTTGCATTAATGAAGGCAATTGATGATGAAAACGGTGGCTCATTGTTCCTGGGTGCCCCTGGGGGAACTGGGAAGACATTCCTCCCACCATTGCTTTTGCCCACTGTTCGTACGAATCCGGACATTGCGGCTCATTCGGCGTTAAATTTGCCGTTAAATCTACAAAATTCTGAGCAGGTGGCATGTAACATTTCGGAACAGCCTGCAATGGCCAAAATTTTAGTAGCATCGAAAATCATACGATACGAATGCACGATGGTGCACGAACGCGCATTGGGAGCACTGACCGGACTTTGAAAGATCTGCGCAGTGACTCGAGATGCTTTGGTGGCGCAATGATTTTACTGCCTGGCGATTTCGGCCAAACACTGCCATTCATTCCAAGATGGACTACTGCCGATGAAATAAATGTTTGCTTCAAATCATCAAATCAGTGGCGCCATGTGAAGAAACTTCAACTGACAACCAGCATGAGAGTTACATTGCTGAACGACCCATCTGCTGAAGATTTCTCCAACAACTGTTGACCATCGGTAATGGCCGTGTTCCTGTCGACGAATCGAGCGGATTTATCTCATTTCCTCGGAATTTTTGCAATTTGGTTTTATCGAAAGATGAGCTAATCAACAAAGTGTTCCCGAACATCATTGATAACCACAAAATCACAAATGGTTGAGTGAGCGAGCAATTTTGGCGGCTAAGAACAAAGATGTGTATGATCAAGTCGTTGGTACCCTGCATTCATTCAAATCTATTGACTTTTTAGCAAACGAAGACGAAGTCACCAAGCATCCATCTGAATTTTTAAACTCCTTGAATGTGCATGGCTTACCAATGCTCAATTTACAGCCGAAGGTTGGCTCGGTGGTCACGATGCTTCGAAACCTAAACCGACAAAAACCATGAAATGGCATGCGTTTGCTGATAAAAAAACTGATGACCAATGTGATTCACACGACTATGCTCAAAGGAAAATTCAAAGATGAGGAAGTTCTCACTCCGAGAATTCCGAACAAATATGCCCTTTGGGTTCAAATTAAATCAATTTCCAATTTATGTTGCATTCGCGATGACGATTAAAAAATCACAAGGCGAATCATTGAGTGTTTGTGGTCTGAATCTAGCAAACCCATGTTGTTCTCCATTCCATATGTGGTATGTTCACGTGTTGGTAAATCACCCGCTTTATTTGTTCTTACGCCTGATAAAAAAACAAAACTGATGTTTATCAGAAGGTGCGAGACTCAAGAGTTCTAATCCCGAATGCATACGTAGATTGAATGAAGAAAATGTCTTTCTGAAAAGCCATTGTAATACTTTTTGTAGTTTTATTGAATTTTTCGTATGATTAAAATCGGTACCTCTGTTCTTGATTCATAAATTGTGCAACTAAACTGCTAATTGATTGTTAGGCGGTACGAAGTTCACCCAACGAAGTTGTTGGTTTTGCATGTGGTTTTGTTCTCTTTTACGGTTGGTGACCTAACACCCCCCACCATACGCCCTTGCGGCGGCTTGCGGGGTATTTTGTAGATGTAAATAGATGAAGGGCGTTAAAATAGTTTGAAAAGGAAAAGAATGTCCACTAGAAATCCCTGGAAAAACGTGCTCGGTGGTCCAAAACCCATGGGCATCGCAGGGGGAAATGTGCCCCAACGTCCCCAACAAGTGTTTATCCCAACCAGTCTTAAGAGTTCTCGGTCTCACTAAAAGGAGAGAATAAAAGTGAACCTCAACCCTTTACTCATTACTTACCACCTCTACCAGATCAAGACGGGCCTGACATCTTTTGACATCATTATTGATGATTTCAATACTTTGTGTTCACGAATCGAGGTGAGCATTACTTCTCGTCTTAAGGATCTCCCCCTCCTCTCCCGAGTTGTGGATGAAACCCTGGTCTGACCAGGGGAGAGGTTGTCTCCTTCCCCGGGGGAGTGGATTCGGGGAACGAATGAACTTCAAGTCCGCTCTCTCCGGCAGTTCAATAGGTTAGACTCGAATGAATCATCGCCCGGCCCTCCGACCAACCTTCCTCCGACGAGCCGCCGGAAAGGACGGCGGAAACAATCCCTTCTTCTTCGGACATTTCTTCCTCTCCCGAAACCGATTTTCCGAGCTTGACACATTTTATCGCTCCATGGAATGTGGCATCGTGAATTCGTGACGCTACCCTCCAGCAGGGGTTGATCCGATCTGAGTACTGTAACGGTCCGCGGACAACTGACGCAGGTCGCGTATTTTTCCAAGAGGCCTGTCACCGCAAATCCCCCCCCCCTTCAACCATACAATTCGGCGCGAAATAAATCATTCCACTTATTTTTGGGGCTGACTCTGCAGATATTATCAATTTAATGCATCCCTTCCTTTGTGTATAACCGTGCCGATGATAAATAAACGCTTTTCGACTTGTCAAAAAGCGTTTGGCTTGGCAGGATTAAACTCGTTAGTAATTTAAACTTATGATTTAAGTCTAGTCTCACATTCGACCGGGTTTGTAAATGCCTAGAGGAGGGAAGCTTTTCATACAACATCTGACATTAGAATAGAAGGAAGTAGGAGGAGCGGTAAACACTTGAACCAATCGGAATACGAATGATGAAAGAAAATACTAAGTAGTGTGTGAGCATTTAGTGCCATCGTTAAACTCGTTTGTTCTGAACCTTTCTAAAAGTCTAAGTTTCGCTTGTTCTCTTCGTACTTTGAGTGGCTCCCAGCAAAGCCACTCAGAGACCTATCACGCCTGTGTTCTTATCATAAAAATTTTTAGCAAATCTAGCGGATTTTCTCTGAGCTTTAGCATCCGTGAACATCCAAGTCTTTCTTTTCACTTCACGGTTCAAATCGTTTGCAAAAATCAAGAAAAGCAACGGCCTGATTACATTTTCCTGAGGACCCCCTCGTCCCTTGGACTCGCTCTTACACCCACCTCGCATCCATCCTTATCGCACTTTACTTTTAGCCTTATAACAATCTTTTTTTATTTTTGAAAATTACGACTAAAATGCTACACATTTCAAACATTTTACTCCAACGTGAGACGAATTAGAATATTTGGGAAACTTTCAGTCTTAGGGAAGTGTTTCGGACAAAAATCGGAAATGGACTGGAGGGATTATGGTAAGAGGACCTGATGTTAACGAAGGAGGAATGATTAAGAGGGGAGAGTATGATTGGGGCTCGTACTGTGTGCGAGGGACAATGGTAGTGTGAGCACTCGAGAATTGATGAATTTCGACTTTGAGAGAGAGTGGAGGGATACATATACGTAGGATATACACATAAAGTAAATAGATTTGGTTCAGAAGTCTGCCAATAGAAGAAATAATGAGCGTGTATCGAGATGTTTTTAATCAGGTTATTGGAAAGGATGGAGGGAATAGCCAGGGCATAAAAGAAGACGAAAAGGGACCACTTTGGTATGTTACGAAGAAGGCGGGAAAGGTGAATGGATAATATATGGAGAGGTATGGTGATAGGAGAGGGCCGTAACTTATTTTTGGGCGTCCATAAGGTGGATGCGACAAAAAAAGGAAGAGAATGCGCATTATGAATGGAATTAAGAACGTAAGTGTAAGTATTCTTGCATGAAAGTATACCCTGCTTTGTTTGCGGATAGTATACATTTGTGGCTTTGGCGGTTTTTTTTCTGTCTTAACTGCGAGTGGTGTCCCAACACCCCCCGCCACACGTTCTTTCGGCGGCTTGCGGGGTATTAATTAGATGTCACTCGTAACCTGTCGGAACTAGCGCCGCCAAGGACTACCCTCTGTTCACGCTCTGGCTGAAAGTTTTCAACCCAATTTTTTGCGCTCTTGTTTATACCAGGGAACTTCTAATAACGCATTCAAGGCGGAAGCACAACCAGTGTTTGTGTACATTGCTGTCTATAATTTTGGTACTATATTTTATTTTATAGTATAATAGCTCTTCGCATAGCTTAGTCGCGGGGCTTGCTAGACTTGGTATACTTCCTTATGTATTACAAACTGATTACTTCACACCGATATAACCTTTACCACTGAGAATGAAGGCAATAAATGACGCCACTCACATCTGCCGGTTAACTATTATATAAATATCATTATTATTCGTACTGTGTATTTCACGCAGTGTAGCAAAATGGAAATTCACGTAGGAAGGTAGAAAGTACTTGGCCAAGCAGGAAGGGGAGCGGCCTGCCGGGAAGTAAGAGGGTAAAATCATGTCAAATCATCAAATATACGCCTGAAAAATTATGAGCAAATCCAAGAAAGATTAAAGAGAGACGAAAAGAGTACATGAGGCATATTTTTAGTAAAAACGTCCGAGCACAGTGAGGATATGGAAAGAAACTTTGCTCTTTCAAATAAAGATTTATCGAATTCACACGACCATGGTTTCGATGCTCGCATCGTCATCAGGTGATATGCATGGCAAATCTTATATAGCCTAGCTCCATTAGGGGAGGAAGAGAGAGGGGGTGTTGAGTACCGGTGCAGCAGCCTATTAGTGGGCTAGGGGAGGGGGGGGTGTTTGTCCGCAACGGTTCGACCCTCTTTAAAGGAAGGTCGGTGGTCATCACTGCCTTTGTGGGGGTGGAGTTGGTGGGGAAAGATTATGGAGTCTTTTAGGGAAATTTAGGAGGAGGGAACGGGAGAGGTATATTGTTTCATTGAACACCTCAAATCTGTCCGACTGGCGGGATTGCCAAATTTCCAACTCCTCCAAAGCATTCAACCTGCGTCCTTCCGTTTCTGTGTGAAGAATGAAGGAAATAGTTATTTGGTAGTTGTATCCATCCAAAGCCTACCTTAAACGGTATATTATCTTTAAAGAAACACAAATATATGTGTAAACAAAAATGAAGAGGGACTAGAGTGGGATATTGGGTTTTTTTTGGGGGGAAACAAAATATTTATTTGGTAGTTGTGTCCATCCAAAGCCTACCTTAACCGGTAGATTACCTAATAATAAAAATTATATAAAAATATACTCACACGATTATACTTAAAATATTATCGATGATGTCCCTCCCGAGGTCACCCCCGACTACAAGAGGGACCCACAGGACTGGTTGCCGATTGGGCCATCCGGATGACTTGGAAGAAAGCAATCGCCCCGGGCAGATTTAAATGCTCCCTTGCCGGTCCGCCGCCCTGCTCCCCCCCCCCAAAGACTTCTCCTCCCGGGCGCACCCGGGGCGGGAGGGGAAGGAGTGGCGGAGGCAAAGGCGGCGGCGGGCCCTTTGGCGAGCGGGGAGGGGGTGTGGACTGCCTAGATTGATGGAGAGCTTCGAGGCCAGTGGGTCACCCGTCCCCCGCTGGCTGGACCCCCGGGGGAGGGGGAAGCGGGGGATCAGTTGGTGGCCCCCCGGCCGACAGATGGCCGAGAGAGGTGCCCCTCCTCCCGCCATGTGGCCAGCGGAAGTGGCCAGCGAGCGGCCGGGCGGACGCAGGATGGATCTGCATGCGAGGCTTTGCAGAAAAAGGTGCAGGTGAGGAGTGGAGCCCTGGTACACCCTGGCTAACCCTGGCGCACCCTGTAGTGCGAATTGAGATATTCCCTCTCGTCTCTGGATGCCGAAGGTAACTTCAGCGTCCGTACCACAAGTTGGCATTTCTTTGGTCAGCGGCAGTTGTAGGGAACGCAGAACCCTGACCACCGATACAGGGAACAATTAGAAATACTTCTTAAATATTATACGCAAAGGAAAAAGACGTAGATTTCATCCTAACTTAAAGGCGTTCGTAAGGAACCTTGATGGGTCAACGGAGAAATCAGATCGACACTAATGAGGCAATAAGGCTACAATCGGATTTTAAAGAGAGTTTAAAAGAAGGTGACATATTTTATATGAACACCTCCAAAGAGATATTAAAAGTGTCGCAGTAAAACGAAAAGTGTCATGCGCAAAGCCCAACACTCCTTTTACATTCTAAAATTCTATGCGAATATCTTGAGGAAAATCCAAATTCATAATGGTTCTACGTTAGAGAAATACAGGGACGTTTGGTCCAAACGTACATTCTTTAAAGACGGAAAACAGCGAACTTATTATAGACAGCGTGAATAAGGCAAAATATTTTATAAGAGTTTTTCCAGAGCGTCTACAATGGAGGTACGAACGCACCAAACCAGCTTCCACACCCACCAGGGGAACACATGAGCGATATTACACTGACCAAGGGAGAGAACTTCAGCTCCGCAGTAACAATGCCAACAATGTACCGGGTCCGGATTAAATCGCTGCTAGAATATTAAAGAAATTAGCCGAACACATTGCCCCGTTTTTACATAATGTTTTTCTAAAATCGATAGAAGAAGGCTCAGTACCTCGGGACTGGAAGCTAGCCCATATACAGGGTTCGTCCGGAAAATAAGTGTACTGATTTTTTCCCGCCGCTCCAGGCGCGCCCAGCACCGCTCTGACGGGCTGCGATTGGAGGGGGGTATGTTGGCAAGCGACGCTGAAAAAGGCAGTCGGCTCTCAGCTGTGGTGTAGTGAGGAGCTCTGTTAACGCGAACCTCCACGCTCGACCCACGTCACGGAACGCGATGCCGAAGTTTTTGGAGCAGCGTTATTCCATCAAATTTGCGGTAAAGCTTGGGAAATCGTCTACCGAAACTGTCGGTATGATTAACCAGGCTTACGGGGAGTCAGCCATGTCCAGAAACATGATCTTTCGGTGGCACAAGATGTTCGTGGAGGGCAGAGAAGAGGTCGACGACGAACCACGGCCTGGACGCCCTTCACCGACACTCACCGACGAAAATGTGCGAAAAGTTCGCGATGTACTGAACTCTGATCGTCGTCTTAGTGCTCGGATGATAGCAGAGCAGTGTAATGTGCCAAAAACAATAGTGCACGAGTCGCCCGCGTCCGGCCAGCGATCAAAAACATCTGGCGGCTGCATCACGACAATGCGCCGTCTCACACCGCGCTTGTCGTGTCGGACTTCTTGGCCAAGCACGGTGTGGCAACGCTGCCGCACCCGCCCTACAGCCCGGACTTGGCACCACCGGACTTCTTTCTGTTCCCGAAGATAAAGAGGAGTTTGAAAGGAACGCGATACGGGACTTTGGACGCCGTCAAAGAGGCCGTGACGACGTGTCTTCGAGAGGTTCCCGATGATGCCTTCGCGGGAGCGTTCCAGGAATGGGAACGCCGCTGGAACAAGTGTATCGACTCACAAGGGTCCTATTTTGAGGAATATTAGCTTAAGATATGTAAAAGTGTAATAATTTTTTTTTCCTGAGCTCAGTACACTTATTTTCCGGACGAACCCTGTAATTCACATCTATAAAGGCGGCGATAGGGATAAACCAACCAATAACCGATCCATTTCCTTAACATCGATCTCTTGGCAAAATATTGGAACGCATTATTGTCACTAACATTATGAATTTCACGATAATTAGAAGATACTAAGCCACAACCAGCACGGATTTAGGAAAAGTAGATCTTGCGAAATTAAGTTGAATCCTTTTTTAACGATATACCTGGATCGGGAGAAAACAAAACCCAAGTTGGCGCAGTATTTCTGGATCTCAACAAAGCTTTACATTAACTCCCTCGCAACAAATGGTACCCAAACCAAATATTACTACGGTGTCAACGAGCAAATAATGAATTGGATTAGAGACTTCCAGTCAAATCGCAAACAAATAGTAGTCATCGATGGATTGCGCCCTACCGATATAAGTAGAGGTAACATCGGGCGTCCCCCAGGGAAGTGCCATTGGGACCGCTTCTATTTTCAACATACATTAATGACTTACGCTCAAACATTAATAGAAAACTCAGATTATTTGCTGACGACACGGCAGTATACAGGGAAATAAGGGGTCCATTATATTGCGAGCTACTGTCTTGAGACTTGGACACAATATCGAATTGTTGCAAGGAATGGGAATTAGTACTTAATACAGGCAGATGAGCAGTTTTGAAATTTTGGAAAAAAAGGAAGTGGCAAAAGTCCTCTTTAAAGAAACTCGGCTTCATCAAACGGGTGGTGGGGAAATATAATGAGAAAGTAAAAAGATAGGTGCTATTTCACTCTAGTCAGGCCTGGTTTGGAATTTTCCAGAAGTATTGGACATCCTTAGGAGAAAATTTGGCAAAAATAATTAGTTTTATCCAGAGAAAATCTGCCAGATTCGTTAAAAATTGTTATAATAATAATTCGCGTGTGACGGGCAATTTTTTGGGGAATTAGATAGGGAGCCACTTGAGATGCGAAGAGAACAAGCGAGACTTAAACTTTTAGAAAGGTTCAGAAGAAATGAGTTTCACAATGACACTAAAGGTATCATTATTATGGCCAAACTTGTTTGGGTAAGTCATTTGACAAAGATAAGATAAGGGAGATAGATTCCAGCACAGATAGACACAAATACTCGTTCTTTCCACGTTACAATCAGGAATCATAATACAGAGCCTGTTCCAAATGAGCGACTGAGTCGATTAAAAAAATGTATTGCCAGAATTGATGCATCCACTCAAAAGTCTTCGAAGTAGTAGCACCCTTGCTCGTCCACATACCGCTGCCAGAGGGTTTTCCACACCTCGTACGCCTTCTGGAAGGCGCGGTCCGGGATGCTGTCCCCGTCACGGTCTGTTGTAACGCTTCCATCGAGCCAAGGTGACGCCCTTTCGGCACGGATTTGAGGCAGTGGGGGAAGAGGAAGACTTGTGGTGGGCTATTGTCTACAAAATTTGCATTTTCACTCACATGGTCGAGAAACTCTTGGTAGATCCACGGGCGAGCCTCTTTTTGTTCTTCCAAGAGCACTCGCCGCACCAACTCCGCACGCACCTTCCTTGTGCCAATATCTTCGGGTACAAGTCGGCAAACATCGCTTTTAAGGATACTAAGTTCATCATACGTTAACCATACGAGCACCAAATCTGCGATGCCTGTCCAACAATGCATTTATTCGTGCAAGTATTTTGTTCCTTTTTGAGGTCGAAGGGCGTTGGGCTGGGCGTTCGGCGTCTTCGGCATCTCCTCTTCCCTCCCGAAACAACTTATGCTGATCCAAAACACCCGAGCTACTCATGGCCAGAAGCTGCCTTGAGCGTGTCATGAGTCTCTATTCCGGGTTTTCCTCGTTTAACGCAAAAGTTGATGGCGTAGCGCTGTTCCAATTATTGGTTCATGACGGAGCGTCACAAGGTTTCTTTATAGAAGTTTCGCAACCGAACGGTCCTCACTTCGCAAAGGCTGGGAGCCAACCCCTTACGGCCTCCAGCCTTTCCCGAGACTCTCCTCTCTCGAACCCAGCCATCAAAAAAGCAGCCCGTCCGTCCGTCTATCCGGGAAAAATATGTCCGAATACTTTTGGGACAGAAACCAAATTGGTTATAGTAATGGCAAAGACATACGAATTACAAGTCACGACAAAATTCACGCTGCTTAGATACAAGGTATATTTTTTCGGTGCATTTGCATGTGCATGTTAGTTAGTAGAATATGTATCTGAATGCAATTTGAAGAGGTTTTCGCATGAATATACGTATTCGCCTCCGTAGGTGTAAATTGGTAGTCACTTGAGAAGCGAAGAGAACAAGCAAGACTCAGACTTTTGGAAAGGTTCAGAAATAAATGAGTTTAAGGATGCTACTGAAGCAATTAGAGATCAGATGGCAAAGATAAGATAAGGGAAATAGATTCCATTATAGATAGACACGAATATTTGTTCTTTCCCCGTTACAATCAGGAATCATAATTCTAAGAAACCCATGTTCCATAGAAATATTAAATACATTTGATTTACAAGTCAGGGCAAGATTAAACGTTGCATAGGCATAATTTATATTCGCAGGTGCATTTGTAAGTTAGTTGACAGTATATGCATGTGCTTGCAAGCGTGTGAGATGAAAAGGGTTTTTGCATTAATCTATATCCTTCATTGAGTGCAGATTTGCATAACTTCGTTGGTTTTGCATGTGGTTTTATTCTCTTTTACGGGTGGTGACCTAACACCCCCCCTGCACGCCTTAGTGGCGGCTTGCGAGGTATTATGCACGAGTAGATGTACCATACAGTTCTTCTATATATTTCTTCCATCTCTCTTGGATCTTTTCTGTGTCAACTATTATCTTACCCGACTTTTCTCTAACTGTTAGCACAGATCTTCCCTTCTTCCATCCCATTGTATAGCGAACGAATTCTACCCTTCCTCTCCAAACTTTCCATATCCTCGCACAGCGTCTTCCACTATGCTTCTTTTGCTCTATTTGTTACCCGTCTCAATTCATTGCTTAATTCTTTGTGCTTCCTTCTACCTTACTGTGCATTCGCATTCTTCATTTTCTTTCTCTCGTCCATCTTTTAATCATCTCCTCCGTGATCCATGGTTTCCTTGTACTTTTCCCATTAACAGTTCCAATAGTTTCTGTTGCGGGTTTTGATTTTTTTTATTTATATATCCGTTTTTCTTCGATAGCACTGAGCTCCGTTTTCTCACTCATGATTTTCTCTCCGTCTGCTGACGCTCCTTCCATCCTTATCAATCCAGCTAATGATTTGTATTTCCTAACCTAAAATTATGAATTGGACGCTGAACTTCATGACTTTTTCATTCTGAGAGTCCGTATCTGCTCCAAGAAAACTGTGCAAATTGATCTCGCAGTTCCCAAACCTACGCCTAGCTATAGTATAATCTAACTGATGCCTTTTAGAGTCACATAGCATTTTTCATGATTACTTACGCCTGTTTTGGTGTCTAAACCAAGTGTTGGTGATGACTAACCCCTGTCTCCTGCAGAACTCAACTGCTTTCTCCCCGCGGTCATTCCTCGTGCCTAAACCGTAGTCCCCCACCTCATCGCCATCTCTTCCTTCGCCTACCATCGCATTCCAATCCCCCATCACTATCAAATGTTTCCCTGTAGGAGCACACGCGATTATGTCCTCTAACTGATCGTATATCCTATCGACCTCTTCTTCTTTATGGTTGCTCGGTGGCATGTATACCTGAATAATAACTAAGTTCGTCGGTTCTGCTTTTATCTCCACTAGTAGTATTCTATCCGTTACCTGCTCTATGTTGACTACGCTTCTTCCTACCTCTTCATTTAATACTATGGCAACCCCTCTTTGGCTCTCGTCCCCACCGCTGTATATTATTCTATAATTATCACTCTAGTAATGCCCGGTATCCTTCCATCTCACCACGCATTAACCTGAAATACCATCACTCGATATCAACCCCATCGGGGTCGGACGCCTTTGCAGCCTCACTGAGGAACAGGAGCTGCGTGGATTACCTTTTATCTGGCTCCTAACCTTCGACCTATCTGGCATGGGTGACAATATCAAGAGTATATATCATTGATCCCACCAGCACAATTATACGGGTGATCGGAACGAACAAGCCCTTCCGACACATCAAAGGTGAAGTCCATGGGATTGGCGAACTGTATATATTCCATTTATATTTTCAAAATGAGGGCATTTGTAAATTCCACCACCCTGATCGAAATGAAATAAAATGCTGAGCGATTGGTGTGGAATCGAGAGAACTATTGCTGAAGAGAAAATACTAGTGATTTGACGGTTTCACACAAACTGAGGCGTAGATTATATGGTTTAGAAGGCATATGTCGATATCGAGGAAAGGAAATAGCGAAGTCGAAATTAGAGGACGTAAAGGTGACGGAGAAAAATGACTTCAGGCTTGACTTGAAGGCATTAACCTCCTCTCTACCACGGTTTCAAAGGAGTAAAATATCATTGATGTACCTGGTCCATAAAAGGTGATCCGTGGTTTTTGCCGGAAAGAAAATATTGCAATAGATTCCGATGAAGAGTTTGGCATAAGCCGGGGCCATGGAAGAGTGCCCAGAGAAGTGTCCTTGGTCCGGAGCTAGAGACGTTCATTGAATGCTTAGTGAATTGCACTGGCTGTGAATAAGCTATTTGAAATATTGGGTAGGAACCGTGCGGAGGGGAGATGAGGAGTGGTTCGTTGAGAATAGGGCGGCATAGGACGGCCGGACCTCGATCTTGGAGGACGTATGGGTGAGGGCAGTGAGGGGACGTCGGCAGTAGCCGGGAGCTGGTTTGATCAGTGGAGGCAAAAGTGAAATGTTATCCACCCCGTGAGTAGGAGGGCAAGGCATGCACATTGATTGCATCTGGAAAGGTTCAATCGATCCTTTGGCTGGGGTGATTAGCGCTTGAGTCGATGGGGCGGCCTGGATTGGGGACCAAATGAATTTCGGGCAGCCTGTAGATTGGGGTTTGGGGGGAGAATGTGGAAGCGTCTTGCGGGGAGAGGTCTTCGCCAGGTCCGAATTCAGAGAGAAAGGAATAAATATCTCGGTGGAATCGGGCCTTGAGATGTTCATTGGGTCGGACGTGTGGACAGATGTGTTGCTAACCGCATGCAGAATCCTCGGGGGTTGGGCGCCGCTAATGAGGAACCCTCGTCTGCAATGCCGATGGTAACATGAGGACGGGAGGCCAATGATTCGAGGGATGCCTCCCTTTACGGATATGCCATACGCGGGTTTGAGGGAATCGATGGGATGTGCTTGTGGGGAAGAAGGGGGTTAATAAAGACTTCAGCTGGATGATTAGGAGGTTAGGGGTGTCAACGTCCCAGTTAACGCACTGTGACATCTACATCGTACCCCGCAAGCCGCTGCAAGGGCGTGTGGCGGGGGGTGTTTGGTCACCACCCGTAAAAGAGAACAGAACCTCATGCAAACCTACACCCACAGTGGCGTATACATTCAAGGAAAAAGACTTTCGCTAACGCCACCTCTCTCCCCAATACGATCTCCAAGAAATCCTCTTCAGGTTCAGGTCATCGTACCATGGCATGTTTTTGATTAAGATCGTTTAATTGGCACAAAGTGAAGTGGGCTGATATGCTATCGGATATATTCCCATACAATTCGGTGATAAAGCTTTGGAAGGGGTCTAATGAGTTGGCCTTTGATGGTATGCTGGTTGCTCATTCATCTGCATCGTTTCGGGAGAGTTAACTGTTGGAGGATAGCCTTGAACCTACCTGCCTTCGGACCAAAATGCATTTTTATTCTTTTAACCCCTTTCGAAAGGCTCATTTGACATCGGCTCTAGGCATAATATGGGGACGGGACTCGGGCCTATCGCAGCAGCCCCTACACGTACTCCGAGAGTGCTGCCTATGGTAACACATCAGCGGACGGGAAGGTATGGAATGGTAGTGAAAGGTAATTCGAATGTCCGCCGTGCGGTGACCCCATGGAGGGAAAGCGCGTAAGCGTCGATCAACGGGTGAGGACCTGGTGTATACCAGGCGGAGGAGTTCCTCAGGGGACGAAGGTGACCGAGGCGGCGATCAGGGGCACGAATGCTCTCGGCTGAATGTCGTGGCCCATGTGAGCGCCAACGGCGTCACGGACAGTGGATCCGAGGAGGTCCTTCGTTCCCTTAGGGAACTGAGCTCCGAGGTGAAGCGCGTCGAGGGTGTTCGGCTGGGAAAAACGGTCTGCAGCGTCGTTCCGAGGGAGGATCGCGGGTCTCTGGTTTGGAGCCGAGTGGAAGGCATAAACCAGAGACTTTCGAGATTTTGCTCGGACATAGGAGCCTCCTTCGTCGACCTGAGGCCAACCCTCCGACCGTGCAGGACTCCCCTTAACCCATCGGGGTCCATTATATGGCGGAAGCGGCGAGTAAGGTAGCGGATAGGATACTCGACCACTGTAGGCCTTTTATAGGATAGAGGGCAGGTCATTTAGTGGGTCGGTAACATCTGGGACTAGCGCGTATAACATGATTAATAAACATATTAAAGTAACGGGCAACAATGGCATCGATGTAGAAAGGCATTTGACACGCACCTCTCCACAAACGCGTCCTAAATTACACTCAGACTAAAATACGGGCGTCATTCACAATAAAAATAGTCTTACTATCCTTGTAATAAATTGCAGAAGCCTCAAAAACAAATCAGCGGATCTAGAACACATAATCCAAACTCATTCCGCTGATATAGTATTGGGCACAGAGAGTTGGCTGTGCAATGACATAAACGACCAAGAAATTTTCCCAATAGATTTCAAAGTTTACCGACACGATAGAAATACAAGACCCGGAGGAGGGGTTTTAGTGGCCGTTAAAAGTAATTTTGAAAGCAGGCAAGTTTCATTTGAAAATAATAACATAGAAAGTGTTTGGTGCACCTTAATGCAATCTAGCCAACCCAACATTAATTTATGCCCTTTCTACAGACCTCCAGACTCAGATTTTAAAACACTTCATACCCTCAATGAACAAATATACAAATCTACACGTGAAAATAATAACAGCATCAACATAATTGGTGGTGACGTTACTCTCCCTAGTATCGATTGGGACAGCAATAGTGTTTAATCTCGGACCCGCGATCACGAATCTTGTAATTCCTTATTCAAATCGGTTCCAAGAAACTCCCTCCGTCAAGCAGTACGCATGCCCACCCGTGGAAAGAGCACATTGGACCTATTTCTTACGAACACACTGGAACGTATTATTAGTGTATCAACTGACGAGGGCTTAAGTGACAATAAATCAGTTAATACCAAATTGGGCGTAGAAATAAAAAGATTGTTAAACCAAAAAGAAAAAATTATAATTACCATACAGCAGACTTTAAAACTTTTGCCAGCCAATCAAACTCTTCACTACCCGAGTTCAAAAGACGCTTAAGTCATGCCAACGTGGAAGAAACTTGTACCCAACTTTTCAATATAAATCAAAAAGGTATCACAGATTTCATCCCTATAAAATACGTGAAAGTAAATCACGAAAGGGCGTCAGAAAAGCCCTTCGAAAGCAGAGAATGCTACACTCTAGGGTAAAGAGGGGAGGCGTGAGCACAACATCGTCGGAGAATAAACATTGAAGGGACAAATTTAGATCCTCTAAAATTGAAACCGAAACACAATTATATAGCGTCTTACTAGATTTGAAACGTAAAGTACTTTGCGAGTATTTGGACACTAAACCCAAAGCGTTATGGTCATATGTTAGGGAAGTAAAAGGGGGTAAGCAAACCGTGGCTTGCTTAAGGGATTGTAACAATATGATTCATAAAGACAGTGAGTGTAAAGCTAGCATACTAAATACATTCTTCCAAAGCGTTTTCAAGAACTATGTTGCCACCGCATATCTCCAAGAAACAATGCATACGAGAGTCAACCCATAGCAAAAATAACAGCAGACGGACAAGGAATTGTGAAATTGCTCAAAGAGATTAAACCCAACGAATCCGAGGGTCCCAAAAATATACCAGGTAGGGCGATAAAACTTTTAGCTCCTAACATCACCCCGTACCTCGAAGTTATACTTAACAGATCCCTGACAGACTGCGAAGTCCCTAAGAATTGGAAGACCGCACAAATAACGCCTATTTTTAAAAGTGGTGACAGGGAGGACCCCAGTAATTACAGACCCATATCTCTCACTTCGATATGTTGCAACATTTTAGAGCACATAATTGTCAGCTCCATAATGAGATACCTTGATAACAGTCACTTTTTAAGTGACAATCAGCACGGATTCAGGAAAATCCGCAATTAGGATTATTCATACATGACTTACTTTTATCTGGTGAAAGTGGTAGTCAAGTGGATGCGATCTTTTTAGATTTTCAAAAGGCGTTTGATAAGGTTACCCATAGTAAACTTATTCATGCATTAAAGTTCGCAGGTGTAAACAAGAGCGCGAAAAAATGGGTCGAAGACTTTAAGTCAGAGCGGGAACAGAGGGTAGTCCTTGATGGGGCGAGTTCCGACAGCGTTCGTGTCACCTCGGGGGTACCTCAGGGAAGTGTAATCGGGCCGTTGCTTGTCTTGATTCTAGCGCAGGATTTAGAATGCATTAGTAAATGGTGTTCAAAGTGGGGATTGTCATTAAATCTTGTTAAATATTCAGGGGTAAAGTTCTTTAAAACGTCAACGGGATGTGTTTTCAAATTATCTGGGGTTGACCTAGAAGTCTTTAATTCGGTAAAATACATAGGTGTTACATTCACTAAAGACTTCACTTGCGGGGCCCACGTACTCGTACGTAAAGTCTGCGGGCAAGAATATATAAAATATTGGGATTTATTAGACGCATTGTGGGCAGAAATGACTCCAAGGTCAAGGAGCGTTGCTACCACGCTCTTGTGAGGCCTCATTTAGAATATGCATGTAGCGTATGGGATCCGAGTGAAAAAGGCCTCATTCGGGAGATTGAGAAGGCTCAACACTGGGCAGCCCGTTCTTTAAAAATTCTTACCATAAAACGCAAAGCGTCACCGAAATGCTTCTGGAGTTTGGGTGGGAATCATTAGAAGAAAGACGATTTCAATGCTAAATCGAACTTACTAAATGAATTCCGATCCGCATGTTTCAGCACCGAGGTCTTACATACCGTTTGTCTGCTTAAGTATCTCTTAACAACTGCTTTTTAAAATATATGCTCCGTGTTGTCATTTTTAAATTGACTTGGCACGAACGATCCGATGGACTCAGTCTTCGCTGGCACTCTTACTCAAGACCTCTCTTGATGGGAATGCGTGGAGCAGCTTAAAATAGATTAGAAGTGTGTTAGAAGATTATCGAGAAAATATCTCCATTTGGTTAACGTTCGTTGTTTTTGACTAATTCGACCTTTTCCAGAAACGGAGCGAGATAAGAGGTTACATCCACAACTATATACTAGATCACATTCGTACCGCAAAAGGGTGTGTGTGGGTGACGACCATGAAGTAATTTAAATTTTCATTTGTACACGTAGAAATGAAAACTCAATTCTACGAAGTTGATCA
The DNA here is from genome assembly GCF_022747635.1 of Hetaerina americana. Lineage (NCBI taxonomy): Eukaryota > Metazoa > Arthropoda > Insecta > Odonata > Calopterygidae > Hetaerina > Hetaerina americana. Next base: position 781,157 of record NW_027286359.1, read on the forward strand.
AAGAAAAGTGCAATGTATATCTAATCAATAAAAGTACTTTTAATTTCGGGAGAAATTAAAGCGCAAACTGCTATTTTATGCACCTCAATGTACCCCAGTCAAACCCCAAGACGATGCAAGGGTTTGTGTCCCTGGGGTTCTTGAGCCCTAGAGTTTAGAAAAACCCAGAGCTGTAAAAAGCACATTCGGAAAGTGTTTTGTTATACTTGATTGTTTTGAGAAGTTCATCCCATCCATACGCGAACACGATCATTGCGGTGCTGTGGGGCGGTTAATCAGAGTGGTCTTCACGAGTCAAAGGTTAGTTCAATAATTTTTTTTTAATAGTTTAAAAAGCATTTGCGAAATTCAAATGAAGACTCCAGAATGAAAAGAGGGTTAACGTTAAGCTCTGAAACTGCCGAAAAACCGAAAACTATTACCTTTAAAAAGAAAACGTAGAAAATTTCGATTTGTGTCGACCCTCTGCGGTCATTCCGATGGTCAGCAGCAGGGCCGTTTGCAGCACTGGCTGCCGTCTCACCGGGCCCTGCCATCTTTGATAGGGTTTCCGAACTAGGAGGAGCCGCTAAACCTCTCGCCCGCTTCGTTTGACGGCCTTTGGTGCAGAGCGTCTTCCCGGGAGGGTTCAAACTGATTGTGTCAATGTTGATTGCTTCGAAACAAGGTGACATTCCTGTGCTCTTTTCTCGGTGAGAATCCCGAATGGCATCCATAGGATGTTTCATTTTCGCCAGTTAATTAAGGCAAGGGAAACGGCATAACTTTCAGAGGTCATTTGAGAGGCGAGTCAGTTTTGAAATAAGATTTATACCGAAGAAACTCATTGCCAATCAATCATGGATTGAAATGACGATCAAAAGTTATATCACCCCCAATCAAAAGTTATATGTACACCAATCTCATATGACTCGCTTAAGGATGTCGATGAGTGAAATTTTGGTTCAACATCTACACCAACACAAACAAATCTAAGAAAGAGAGCAATGGGGCAGGACGTTCAAACAACAGGAGGAAAGGGTGGGGGACAAGGGATGTAAAGGATCAGGGGAAGGGAAAAAACTATCAATTCAAAATCCTGAAAATACGTGCATGGGGGTGAAAACTCATAAACATATTAGCGGAATACTTAGTTTTAACAAGTGTTAATGCTACCCACTACGTGTAGTCATGCAGAACTGGAAAGGGGGAAGGGGAAAATTATATTAATCCACGGTCGCACCTTCTCTTGCCCCCAATAACAGCTAGTCCTCGGAGAGGCCAAACCCCCTCCATCAGGACACGAGGTAGGTCTGCGATTTGGCCAGCCATTTAGGGTATTCGGGCGAACCCTATTGGTATGGGGAGCTTTCGGTTTCCCACAATTTGTGCCCTTTATATAGATCTACCGTTTCGCAATTCTTCTGAATCCGTATCTAAGTCTACATTTACCTAAGACCATGTGATCCTCCGGAATGGTGTGTGGCAGGGGATGCATCAACACGAAGCATGCACAGATCAATCGAATTGCATCAATACATAAATCAATAAGTGATGGAAAACAAAATAGCATTGATTGGCACCAGGTTTGTTTAAGGGGGGAGGTAAAAACAAAGTGACAAGTAAGGGGAAGATAGGGGACGCACACTAGGTCACTTGGGTGTGCTTGAGAAACAGTGACCCGCGTGTACCTCAATCACACACACATACTTACAAAAAAACAAAATTAATAAATAATAAAACAAACTGACGACAACTCGATCAATTGGGTGTGTTAAGAAATAAAAGTCACTCTCGTGAATCGCATTCTTCACACACTAAGGTTTGCAAGGATATCTCCCATGCCAGGGACCAATTGTATTCAAATAGGAATGGAAATTAATTGAAAAGAAAAATTGAATATCAAAAAGAATGGACCCAAGTTCACGTTCGCAGTCACTCATTCACTCGGGTGTGTTAGATTCCTCCTATACCAGTGACCCATCAATCACACAGATGAAAACATAAATACGTACAAAGGAAGGTAGTAGGAATCGGGGATAGGTTAGTGCCTGGAGAAACCCTGGCACCAGGTGTTTCGCCTGCAAAGAAATGAATTAACCGGTGCATCGATATTTACCCCGCAAGCTGCCGCTAAGGTGTGTGGCGGGGGGTGTTAGGTCTTTACCCGTAAAATGGAACAAAACCACAAGCAAAATCAACACATCCATGCAAACGTACACCCACAGTGGCGTCTACATTCATGCAAAAACCCTTTCAACTTACACGCATGCGAATACATATACTATCCACTAACAAACAATTGCACCGTCGAATGTAGTAAAAATGTATTCAATAACGTGCAGCTTAGAATTTTTAAAGTGAGAAGGCGATATTCACCGAGAAGGCGATTGACCCCATGTACATGCAACGGTCCCTTCCCCCAAGGACACACCTAGGGAATGTGACCCAACGCTGCAGGTAGCGGGAGGCGATGGATGGAAGAGGAAACTTAAAAAACAGAAAAGGCAGAGGAAGCAATACTTTAAAGAGCACTACATTCTTTAATGGCATTCTAATGCGGACGTACGGGAAGGGGTTATGATAACAAAACACACGAGATTAGTGGAAGTGCATGCGATTGAGTAATTCCCTAGACGCCGAGGGTGGCAAGTGGGATTTTTGCTATCTATGCATAACCCTACAGTTGCTATCCCGTATTACCCGTGGGAAGCATTTCAGTGACGCTTTTCGTTTAATTGCAACAGTATTAAACGATACGGGCTGCTTGGCGTTGAACCTTCGCAATTTCCCGAATGAGGCCTCTTTCAGTCGGATCCCATACGCTACATGTGTATTCTAAATTTGGCCTTAGAAGAGCGTGGTAACAACGTTCCTTGACCTTGGAGTCACTACTGCCAACAATGCGTCAAATAAATAACATATTTTCAAATGCATCCCCATGAGTCCCCCATGTTAAATCTTTAATGATTGTAACACGTAGGTATTTTGCTTGTCTCTGCATTTCTACATCTACATACAACCCCGCAAGTCGCCACAAGGGCCTGTAGCGGGGTATTATGAATAGAAATCACGTTACTTCTACACAAATATTAGTTGGTTCATTCTTTCGACAAACCTTAATGACACCAAAGAAATTACTTACATTCAAATATATATAATAGCTAATTTCCGAGTTCTCCATCTGCGTTGGTTGTCTTCGGGTGACGACAGTTCCGCTGGCCATCCTGCCTGCGTCTTCAGGTCGAAGATACTTTAGAAGTTTTCTTGTCCGCCTTATATAGGGCTGGTAGTCAAGTACCGCCCTCTGATTGGATAGTCCTTTCCCACGCACTGTTCAATGGATATCCATCGTCCCTGTTAATATTTGGTGGTCTTTTTAGTATTTCAATGGCCTCGCGGATTTCCCAGGGGAAATGGCGCTTGTCCTTTGCTATTAGTTTCGCTCCCTCGCAATCGAAGACGTGTCCCGGCCCACTCCAAGTATGCTCGGCAATGGCTGAGAAGTTAAATTGCTTCTTTTCCGTCGCCCTGCGACGTTCTTTCATCCTTGTTGTGAGTGATCCGCCGGTTTCCCCGATGTAAGATCTGCCGCACGAGTAAAACACTGTGTTTACGCCTTCTGATAACTCCTTAGAGATTTTGTCTTTTGGTCCATGCAAGACGATGTTTATTTTGGTCACGGCGTTGAATCTTCTCACCACGTCGTGTTTGTTGTTGAGGATCCTGGCTAACCTTCCGGAGGTCCCCGCGACATATGGGCATGTTGGTGTCTCGCGCCCTTGGTCGTGCTGCCTCTTCCTCTCCGTTGTCATGGGTGGTCAGCTGACGTTTTTTCTTTCCAACCTTTTTAAGATCCTCAAGGTTCTTTTTAGGATCTTATCGGTCATGTTTCCATTTCCGCGCAGTGCAGTCGTCAGGTGTTTCAATTCCGTCTCCAATGAGTCAGTGTCGGATAAGGTGTACGCCCGGTGCATGAGAGTGGACATCAAAGCGGCCTTTTGAGATGGATGGTGATGCGAGATGGCATTTGAGGTACCGCTCCGTGTGGGTGCACTTCCTTTAAACGGCGTGCCCCGAGTTCCCGTTGCTTTTTCTCTTTACGATTACGTCAAGAAATGGCAATTGTCCTCCCTTTTTCCAACTCCATCGTGAACTGGCTGCTACTGCGTTGTGCATTCAGGTGTTCCAGGACCCTGTGTAATTCATCTTCACCGTGAAGCCAGATGACGAAGGTGTCGTCTACGTTTCGGCCAAAAGCCGAAACAGTTGGTTTCTAGTCATAACTGTTAAGCGCATTCATCTCAAATCACTCCCTGTACAAGTTAGTTACTACTGGCAACAGTAGCGATCCCATTGCTGCTCCTTCTGTCTGTTCGGAGTAATCAGCATTCCACAGGAAGAGGCTATTATTTAGACAATGTTCCACCAATTTCGGAAAGTCTCCATGCACGCCCGATGTGGTGAGTCCTCTGACGATCTCAACTGAGTCTTGGATTGGCACGATGGTGACTTGTGACATCACGTCGAAATGATACAGATTCCGATCTGTATCTTCCGTTTTCTCTAAATCTGCATCAGGATTTCGACGAAGTGGGCTGAGCTCTTTACGTACGAGGACTTTTTTCCGACGGGGAATCGTAGTGACTGGGCCAGATACTTGGCCAGGTAATAGGTCGGCGAGTCGATCTGGATTACTTCTTGGTCTTAACGGTCTACCCTCCTTATGAATATTGGGTAGGCCGTAGAGTCTCGGAGGTTTGGGTGCTTCTTTGTTCTTCCCGAAGAATTGATGAGTTCTTGGTGATGGATCTGGTGTCTCGGTCAGCCCGCTTTCGTCCTCGGGTTCGTGTCCAATTTCTTGTAGGTCTTGTTGTTGAGGATGTACGAAATATTTCGTACATCCTCAACACTGTATTCCCTTTTGGTGATGAGAACCGTTGAGGTGTCTTTGTCCGCGGGAAGGATGACGATGTCGCCGTTGACCCGAAGGTTCCGCAGGGCTTTTCTTTCGTTCGCCGTTATGTTCTGTTTGGGTCGTTTCGCGGTGCGTAAAACGCGGGGCACATCTTCCTCATTTCATCAAATTCTAACTTCGGGAGTTTCCGTATTGATCTCCCCCTTAATGATCCTCTCTAAAGTTTAGGGCCATTGCAAAATTCTAATCCTTGGCTAGCACTGAGGTAGTGGTGTGATCAAGGTGCATGTCTGTTATATTGACGATTAAACGGTCCTAATAAGGGTCAACAGCTGGGTGTTGCCTAGTATGAAGCTTGTCAAATTTCCTGATTTAGGTTCACATTTAGTCGTCTCCGCGGCTCGGAATTAGTCTTGTCTACCGTGTCCCAGTCTTCGGCCATCAAGGTAGATCTCAACTTCAGATGAAGCCGATAGAGTTCTTCGGAGATAAAAAGAATGTTATGGCCAGTGTTGTGGATGCGTCCCCTCAATGGTGCCTCGCTGTTACGGTGCGGTATCTCCCTGGCCTCTCTGGTATTCAGATGATACTTTACTTCTACGAATATTGGAATGGTGTCGGTATCACGGCAACGTTGAAGAAAGGCAAGGGAAGACTTCCTTCCTGGAGGTGATAAATGAGAATAGTATGAGTCAACTGCCTACGCAAAGGGAAAATAGGCAAGATGTAATGGGTCCTTGGTCGCTGTTCATGATATTTTCACTGTTCTTTTTAATTTTAATTCATAATACTCGAGCATGTAGTCTAAGGCAAGTTTTAGGAGTTTGATGTCGTCAATAGTTGCTTGCTGGCTGATTCGTTTTCCATTGCTTCACGGCCGTAGGCACATTGATTTCAAAATTTACACCAATAAGTCCTGGCTGTCGATAGGCTCCATAAGCTTCGGCGGGGATGGCCATCAGAGGTTACAAGTCCCATCCAGACATCCAACAGTTACCAGGTGTTGTCGGATGACACCACCATCGTATCAGTCGCCCATTACTCTACTCCGAGGCCACAGCACAGGCGAAGACGCCAGCGCACGGGGTGTTATTACGAAAGGTGCATCCGCATAATACCCTGGTAGCTCTATTGTTATTGTTGTTGCATGTCTTCTTTAAGACGTAGGGCCCAACGGGAGGGATCGTGTTCCTCGTGGTGTATACCAGGGAGCGGGGTTCCCCATATGACTCAGGCGGTCAAGGCGGGCGAACGGGATCTGGGTTCCTCCAAGCCGAGAAATGTTCGACGTATAACGCGGACAACCGACGCCACGCACCGCAGATATAAAGGAGTACAGCGTTCTTTGGAGTAGCCGAATTTGGAGCTGAAGCGAATCGGGGCGCAGTGTAGGGTCTCAGGAAATGTAATCATTTGTCCTAATCAACGACAGATAACATTTCTCTTTGACACTTTCATCACATTTAACATGAACTATTCTAATAAATCCCAATTTTTTGTTATCTTGTCCTCATATTCCCCGTATGTGTTTCACCCAGGAGAGATCTTGAGTGAGGGTGTTACATTAACCGTTTTTCAATTACTGGTAACGTTTTGATCTAATAGCGACATCTTTAATATGATTTCTGGATGCTTCGTAATTTGTGACGCTAGTTCCTTGAACACACGGACGGTTATTTGATCAGGCCCAGAGAATCCATCATCATCGGGTCTACTCAAAAGATCAGATGACCGTCTGATATAGCTGTTCTGTCCTCAGGATCACGGATATCACGGTAAATCACCGCATCGACGGCAAATAAATGTATCTTACCAGTGACTAAGGAGTCAATGCCATTAATGTAAAGTAGGGATAAAATAGGTCCGATGACACTTCCCTGGGGAACACCTGAAGTAACTTCCACTGCATTTGAGCTAATTCTATCTATGTCTACGCTTTGTACCCGACCATTCAAAAAGTCTTGAATCCGACCCCGGATATTTTCATCTATGCAAGTTACTGCGTCAAGCTTTGCGAGTAGTTTACTATGAGGTATTTTGTCAAAGGCTTTCTTAAAATCTATAAAAATCGCGTCTACTTGATCATTGCTCTCTCCCGAAGCAGCAATATCATGAACAAAAAGCGCAAGTTATGTCTCGTTGGATTTACCCTTTCGGAAACCGTCCTGATTTTTCATTAATAACGCATGATTATCGAGGTGTCTCACGATCTCACAATTTTGGGCATCGGTTTACCGGCACGATTTGGTAAGCTATCGGGGTTATTCTATAAGATGCAGTGAAGACGCTTTGAAAGAAAGAATGCAATAAGTTAGCCTTTTCCAAATTGCTGGTTACTCTTTAGCCTTTATCATTTTTCAGTGAATTAACAGTTGACTTATTTCCCGGAACTTCTTTGACGTATGACCAAAATTATTTTGAATTCTCTTTCAAATTTTCCGCTAATATTTTCTTTTTGAATTCACTAAACGATTTCAGAAATTCATTCTTGGCAGTTTCTCTTGATATCTTGTCATCATAAGTGATCTCATTCTTTTTGTCGCTAGAGATATCATTCCTAATATTTTCCAACTAGGCGTGGCATAACCTTTGACGTGGCAATGCCCTTCTAACATCCGCGTTGTACCATCTAGGTCCCGTGTTATCTTTTATAAATTCACTGAGAATGAACTTGTTGACTGCTGATCTCAAGGAAGTGATTCTGCGTATCCTCAGTATTTCGGCGATTACTATTTTTCTTAAAACTTCAAAATGATTCCGTAGCAGGCAGCAATCGCGTAGGAGATAATTAGTATTGGTAGTGTATATATATATATATATATATATATATATATATATTTGTCGATATCATGCATTTTTCTTCCTGCATGTTATTCTTTTTAATTAATAGACCCATCTTTTTAACATTTCTACAGCATGATTTGAATGTACGTTCCCTGGAACTAAATATTTCAGCATGTAATTACTTTTTCGCGTGATTAAGGTTTGTCGAGTGAATGAGCAAACTAATGTTTGCGTAGAGGTAACATGATTTCGTTTTGCATATGGTTTCATTTTAGTCGGGTAGGTCAGACCATAAGGAGAGATAAGATAAGAGAGGTAGATTCAGAGTTGTTCATTTTATAATCATTCAAAATGTTGTTATTCGTTTTTACTCGTTTTTATTTTTGTTAATAATCCAATGCCAAGGCCAATGTGGATGTTTCTGTGTCAATTGTCAAATAAATGGACCTTTGCACCCTCTGCCACTCTCCCTCGCGACAGTTTGTGGGTCAGAGTGCAGATATTGATTGATGCACGTAATACGCGGGAGAAGGGAGAGGCGGGCGGATGGGGTAAGGGGCTCGCCAGTTGGGATTCGAGGAAGGGGAGAGGTAGGCGAGGTGCCACAATGCTATGCAGGGCACGAAGAGAGAGGAGTATTTATTCATCACTGAACCTTCACGAAACTCCTATCAGTGTTTACGAAAATAGTTCCCGAGTAATTCGCTCTGTTGAATATTTTTCTTCAACTCTTTCTATCACTATTACTCGCTGAAGAAAGGCCGAATCGGTCACTTCCGGTTGGCCGACCAATTCATCCACATTTCACAGAAGTATGGAAAAAATATATATATATATTTATATAAAATATATATATGGGTGTATGAAAGTGTGTGTGTGGGTAAATATATTCTTTGAGTCTTGCTTGAAGAAGGCCTCGGAGAAGGCCGAAAGCTCAAACAATCTTCACTGTGAGTGTCCTTTTAAGTGTTATCTATTTAATTTGTGTTATATTGTGCCGTCCAAATGTTATATTGCTCTTGTGAGTGTTTCTATATCATCTATATAATTTATCCCTTTTGGGGTTTATAGTTTGTCAGTTGTGGCCACAATGATAAGCACATTACATACACCTGTATACCCAAAGGAATTGCTCGGAAAATCGCCTAAACGTGTTCTAGGAGCCTCAAAACATGTTGAAATCACGGCGACGAACTATGACATGAAATGTGTGGAGGCCGTTTATGACCGAGGCGAGGGGGAGGGAGGGGAGTGGGGGGGGGGATGGCAGGAGTCACGTAAGAGCGGAGGACATACATGGAGAACATCCCAGGGTGAACACCCCCCCCCTCGCGTGTGTCAGGTGGCAGAGGAGCCCTCAATCGACTCCTCTCGCGGCACACACACACACACACACACACCCTCGCCGACCCCAACCGACCAACCACTTGCCCTTTGTTCCCCGCCAACTCCGTTCGGAACCCGCTCACAGAGTCCCCCCTCTCCAAGAAGAAAGAAAGAAAGCCTGTTGGCACTCCTTTAAAAAACAGTCGCTCGACACATGTTCACCCAGACATGATACCGCAGCGACGGCAGCGGGTGGTGGGGGACACCCTCCGAGCAGTTGTTGTGCCTGACAGGGGGGGGGGGAGCATGAGTTTCCCCCCCTGGGCGCCCGTTTGCATCTGCGAGAGCGCCCCTTCTTAATCCCCCCAGGACCAGGCCTCTTCTCTCTCCGCCCCCGTGAACACAAAACCACCCCCAGAGAGGGGACGGGCGTGCGCGCGAGGGGGCGTCGAATCACCCCACAAAGGAGCGGAGGGGGGAGGGGGGGAGAGCACACTCTCCCCCACCCCTGCGGCCGCTCGCGCGTCTTTTGTTCCGCAGAGAGCGACCGAGGTGCCATCTCTCGGAAGCGACGGCAGCGTCTGTCGCTTGCGATGATGGGTTTGAAGAGTGGTTGAGTGTGTTTGCGGACTGAAGGGGGTTGGGAGGAGGCGGGGATGTATTTATCCTGGAACAAGGGAGGCGACACGGGGGGCGGAAGGGGGAAGGGGCGGCGGTCGGTGTATTTCGTGCGTTCGCCGAGAGATGAGTCCATTGCTCCCTCGAAAGGCGGCCTCCGCTGCGCTTCTGGGAAGACACGGTTCGAAATGTCGCCGCAGCTTCCCCCCCGACCTCTGGGGAGGGGGCGCGCTTCGGCGACGGCCTCCCCCTGGAAATCCGAGAGGAAAGGTATTCGATATGAAACCAAAGATTCACTCCGAGGGGCGCAGGACAATCGACCAATGAACTACAATTTTGATACGTGGAAAATATAGCCATAAAATCCAAATTCAAATGTGTTGGTGAATCAAATTCAATGCTTGCTCGTTTTATACTTTTTAAAAAATTGGGAATACGTCAGGTCCCAAGGGAAGAGGTCACTTTCGCTTTTGTTGGATTTTTTTATTGGCTCGGACAATAACCGGAGTTCTGAAGACAACGAGCTGTTAATTCATGTGCGACATCAATTTCATGGACGAATAAAATGATTTTTGAAAAATCAAGTCGGGTGGGAAAGAGATCGCGATGGTTTCTCAGTGTGGAAATTCAGAGATAGGGGTAATTTATAGGACTCGAAAGCGAACTTGAATGGAGAAACTCACTGGAGTTCAGAGCAGAGGTGTGGACTTCGGAATCCGACTCTCCGTTATTTTGGTCCATTTTATTGAAAAGCAAGCAATGATGATGAGAGGATTATTTGGTATGTTTACAAAATACATATGAATAGTTGTTAACTAAATGCCCTTAGCCCGGTCAAACATTCTGAACACACTTTGAAAGGTTTTAATAAGCAATTGAGCATTTTCATAGGTATTTCGTCTGTATCTGATACTTTTATTGGAACTGAATGAGAAAACGTTATGCGTTCAAAAGAGAAAGCTATTTGCAGGGAAATATTCAGATACCAACCAGGCCAAAGATAAATACTCACACAATGGCTTCCAGCACTGAAAACGCCGTTTAATTGCAATACGTAAATGTCCATTGGTACAAGTGTCGGTCTATTAATAAAGATCTGTGGCTGATCTCCCTAAATATCTCAATCTGTTGCACGGCGTACAACCGCACACTCACCCTTAGTCTTGCAAGGACTATGGATATTGTATACATATCCTTAACCGCACTCAATATAATTTATCGCATCTTCAATGGTATCTGCTAACAGTTTTCTCCCTAGATAGTTGATACATTTAAACATACCCAATATCTTTTCCGGAACACTAAAACAACGCTTGGAGCTTCAACTATCCTGTTTATTTTCTGAGTAATACGAAGTTTCTCATTTAATTCATGTCAAACGCTATTCGTCATTTCTGCAATTAGTTTTTACATATTCAATTTATTAAGTTGTAAAGAAAAAGGTGGAGACTTTGTGAGATTAGTTTTAGTTCCTATTGCGAAAAAGGTAAAGGCTACATCATGTGAGGACTACAGGACAATATGTTTGACATCCCGCGCAGCTTAAGTTGTTCTCAGGATTATAAACAAAAGGATAGAGAGTAGGGCAAAGATTATTTAGGGGATGATCAGTTTGGGTTTAGGAAGGTGAGAGGTACGCGTGATGCCATTGCAGTAATGAGATTATTAATCGAGAGGAATATGGAATACAACCAGGAGGTATTTACCTGTTTCGTAGATTTCGAAAAAGCGTTTGATAGAGTGAATTGGGAAAAACTAATTAGTATATTGCAGAAAATAGGAATAGATTGGAGGGAAAGGAGGCTAATCCGCAACCTGTACATGTCTCAGACTGCTCAGGTGCGATTGGGGAACGGAGAGTCCAGAAGGGTGGTGTTAGGAAGAGGGGTAAAGAAGGGTTGCCCATTATCACCGTTAATGTTCAAACTGTATGTAGAAGAAATGATTAAATAGGCATGGGAAGAACTGGAGGTAGGAATGAAAGTGGGCGGGGAATTCGTAAAATCAGTTAGTTTTGCTGATGACCAAGCTTTAGTTTGTCAGTCAGCCAAGGGGCTGCAAACATTGCTTAGTGAATTGGAAACTCAGTGTGACAGGTATGGGATAAGAATCAATATTAATAAAACAAAGGTTATGCGATTCTCTAGAAAGAAAAAGGCTAAGCTTAACATTAAAATAGGAGGGCAAAAACTAGAGCAGGTAGAACAGTTTACGTATCTCGGAAGTGTTTGGACCTACACGGTCAAAGTAGTAGGGATGTAAGGAGAAGAATTGCGCTAGGCAAAGACGCTTTCACAAGGAGGAGGGAGTTGATGACAGGGACGTTGAGTAAGGATATTAAGAAAAGACTCGTAAAAACTTTGATATGGAGCGTAGCTATGTGCGGTGGGGAAAAGTGGTCATTGAAGCAGGAGGATAGAGGTAGACTGGAGGCTTTTGAAATGTGGGTGTGGAGAAGAATGGAGAAGGTGAAATGGACTGAGAAGAAAACAAACGAGGAAGTACTTGGTATGGTGGGCGAAGAGAGGGGTTTGCTGGGAGCAATCCTATGGAGGCAGGAAAAGTGGTGGAAGGGGGTATTGACCGGCAGCGGGATGTTGAAGACTGTAATAGAGGGGAGAATGTCAGGCAAATGAGGAAAGGGAAGGAACAGGATAGGGATGTTGGATGGGATTAAGGTAGGAAGAAAGTACTCAGAGATGAAGAGGGACCTGATGTAAAGTAGGATACTGGATTTTGTGTTTTGTTACGAGTAAAAAATAATTATTTAGTAGCTGTGTCCATCCAAAAACCTACCTTAACCGGTAGATTACCTAATAATAATAATAAAGAAAAAGTAAAAATTCTCCACTGGATAAGTGTAACAGCACGACCGGATTTCAATGTATTAGATCATCTTCAGGTGATATCATACATAGAAACCCAGTCGTAGTATTAAACTTATCAAGTGGAAAATTGTTACTATCTTTTCTTTCTTATGTTCTAATTCCACCTCGTCACCCCTGAAATTACTCAATTTGTGGTTAAGATGTACTTTTCAATTCACCCATTCATTTGCACGGGATCATATAGTATTTTCTAAATCGCAAGTTGCGCCATCATCCGACTTCCTCCAAAACAGGCCCCCGGTGGATAAGGGATGGATGGCCCTTGTCCACCCGGGGTCGGGGCGGTGCCCACACCCTCTGCCTCCTCGGGACTCACGCCACTGCGAAGATCGGTTTCCCTTCGTGGCGGAGCGACCTCTCCGATCCAGTCGCTCATCCACGTTCTCCTCCCCAAACCCAAAGTGCGATATGGAGCACCACGGTGTCGTCGGCAATGGCGTACACCATAATGGGGGCCGCAGTGCGCCACCCTCGCCCCCCCCCTTACGCACCCTCCTCCCTTTAGTCCGCCCTCTTTTTAACTTCCGACAACCCTCCTCTTCAAATTTCATTCCCCACCCTCCGACCCCAGAGGAGCGGGCCATCGACTTATCCCCTGACCTCTTTAGCGTGGGAAGGCGCCTCCTCACATCACCTCCGCCCCCTCTTAATCTCCCCTCGCCCTGCTGACGGGGCAGCACATTCAAAAGACCTCCCAAGGTCCCTTGCCTTATTAAACTTCCCCCCCACCCACCCCTCCCTCTCTGGGGAGGGAAAGGGAGTCGGCAAGTGATGCAAGATGAGACACGCACGCACATCGACTGGTGCATACTTAAGAGGAGGGGGTTTATATTTTTCCCCTGGGTGGGGGGGTGCTCGCAGGGCTCTCGTTTCCCCCCTCTTCCCTAATCCTCCTTCACCGCACGGAATTAAGAGTGCCAGTCCCTTTGCGTGGGGGGGGCTGGTTTCCTCTTCCCCCAGAGCAAAACCATATAACCAACCTTTTCTGGCATCTCCAAATGGTGCAGCAGCACCTTGGTGTTCCAAGCATCGGTCCCAAGTGGGTGCCGGCACCGTCAACGGTTGCGCAGTTGTGTGGTCAAGGAATATAAATTCGAGAATCCCGCAGTGCAATAAATTAAACGCGAAATTCGAAATCGGAATAGAGGTTCTCTGAACGGGGGAGCCTCAACCGTGTGAGTGAGCTTCGTATATGTATGTAGAGGCGTCCTTGCACACTTGGGGTGGCCTTCGACTAACCTCTGTCTTCCTTCGTCTCCTCGCGCACCACCCGGTGGTATTCATTGGGATGGTGCCACACGGGAGATCGCAAGTGAACCACCCTGGGGTCTCCGATTCTTGGGTTGCATTCGATCTCATCGCAAAGCACATTCGCACTATTCGTGGGAAGGCCCTCCAGGAGCTGATGGCGGCATTCATCAAACGCATATTTCGAACAGGTAGCTATGAAAAAGTGAAGGCGTATCACCTTCCACCAGTAAGATCCCACACATGCGAATCCTCCGCGACCCCCCGTGGAACGTGCGGTGGGCACAAGGGATCATACTCGCACCAAGTGCGAGGCACATCCATGTCCACGAAGTACATACATGTACACCCAGGGGGGGGGGGGACATGGGACATTGTTCGCGAAAGGGAGAGCTCTTTGCTCGTCGGAGAAAAGTCGGATCAGTGGGAACTTCGCCGGATCTGCTGAATTTTGCAGAGGAGCTCAGTGTTGAAGTATGATCGCAGCGAATATCGCATTCGCATCTGTGGGTGTAGATATGCATGAAATTGTTGGTTTGGAATGTTGTTTTATTCTCTTTTAAGGGTGGTGACCTAACAACCCCCGCCACACGCCCTTCCGGCGCCTTGCGGGGTATTATGTGGATGTATGATGCCATTAAATTATTGTGAAGGGGTCACTGGCAGTTTAGCTGTATTTCCACAGTTTTTCTCGTGTTCTATGTTATTCAGAACTCTGGAAACCTCTTATCGGATATATACTCAATGTATATGTAGAAACACCCTTTCATTTGAAAATATTCATTGGACCTTCAGAGTCCGATAAGTACAATAGATGCCGTTAAAGATTCCCGTATATTTAAGCATTCGCAATATCGCTCCGTGGGGTGACCAACATTTTTATTTGAAGCCGAAGGGACGGGTTAATTTGTGGATTGGGAAATTTTTTCCGTCATGTTGGATTGCATTGTATTGACCCTTCGCCGTGTCGGGAGTCTCTCGATCGGCCGGGAGTTCATTAAGTACGTCCGAACGAGACATCGCTGAAAGTGGCGAGCAGGACACGCGAACGCTCGGCGAGACACCAGCGTCGTTGGAGCCATAAAGCCTCGGTCTACTTCTGGGGAAATGAATGATAAATACGAAAACTGTCTTCCGCCCAATCAGTTAAGAAGACGCCAAGTGAGTCGCCCTCTCGTGACGAGTGGCGAACAAGCCACAGCAAACACAAAGTAAGAATACATCGATGGGGTCAACATCATAATGATAATTGTAAATTGTCACAGTATTATAAAAAAAAGGGCTTAAATCGGACATATTGTTCCAAAATTTAGATGATGACATAGTTTGTGGATGGGAGAAGATATTAGGAACGGTGAAGTTTTCCCTTCGGTTCGCAGCATTCACAGACGAGACAGGAATGGCGGAGTGTTCCTTCATTGGCGAGGAAAAGCGTTTTGAAAGATACGCGCACAATTTCAATGACTGAATTGAGAGCGTTTGGCGCACAACAGAGAGGAAAAATTCAGAAAAATCTGACATGCACACTCATTTTACAGGCCACGTCAGACGCGATACACGCCTCAGAGATAACCAAGGATCGCATTACAGCCGCAAGAGCACGAAAAGCGTTTTTTATACATGGATTCAAACCTTCCTTCAATGGGCTGCGATAACTAATACATTGATCCGCAACGAAAAATCGAGATCATTGGAGAAAACAGTCATTACGCTCACCCTCTGCACCAAATAACGCGGACGAAAACCAGGGGGGAAACATTCAAGATGTCTGTTTGATAAACCATCACGAAATCATCGCACATTTGGATGTGAGTTTTGGCCGAATGCTTGTAAACGATTGCATGCGTGCGTAAATACAATTGTAAAACCCAAATATATATGTAAAGACAGAACCAAAAAATCGAATGCTATGAATAAAATCTTTCAAAGTGTCTAGACTCAAGACACAGACGAATACCCAGTGAAGACATAGTGAGGCCCATTAGAAAGATGGACGCGAAAATGGATCAACTCATCCACATTTAAAGAAATTAATCCACCGTACCAGATGACATGAGTACTGAAAA
Source organism: Hetaerina americana (assembly GCF_022747635.1). NCBI lineage: Eukaryota > Metazoa > Arthropoda > Insecta > Odonata > Calopterygidae > Hetaerina > Hetaerina americana. The sequence goes on from NW_027286359.1 coordinate 796,984, forward strand.
AGATCGCGCCCGAAATGGCTCCTTTCTTAGGAAAAAATATATATATATATATATTTTTTTTTCTAAGAGTCTAAGAGTTTCTAAGAGTCTCTAAGAGTCTCTCTTGAAGAAGGCCTCTGAGAGGGCCGAAAGCTCGAACAATTTACCGTGTGAATGTTCTTTTAAATGTGTCTATTCTTTTCTATTTGTGTTATATTGTGTCAGCCCATTATTGTGCCGCTCGTGTGAGTTTTTCCGTACAATCGTTATATATATATATATATATATATATATATATATATATATATATATATATATATATATATATATATATACATACATACATACATACATATATATACTATATATATAGAAACAGATATAAGGAAAAGGGATAGGAACACACATAAAGGACGAACACAACAAAGGTGGGGAAGGCGGAAGAAAGGCATAGTTCCCCGGGACTGGAAAATAGCTGCCGTCCCATCTATCTTTAAAAGTGGAAATAAGCAAGACCCCAGGAAATACCAACCAATTGTAAAGCACGACGAAAGAATTAAGGCTGCGTTTCCACTGGGAACGCCAAATCCTTGATTCTTTCGTCGTGCTTTAGAAATGCATTTCCACAAAGTATCGTCCTCAACCGTCTCCCAAACCAAAATATCCCCTGACCCCTCTCTCCAGTAAAATCCCGGGGCATACGAGCATCTATCATTATTATTACTAGCATTGTCAGAGTATTCCTCGACACTCACAAACTCGATACAGAAAGGAGAGGTATATACGTACATGATATACTGCAATCCGGGGAAAGAACAATTTTCTTGAGCATTAAAAAGGCTTTTGCTGAAGTCCCACACGAAAAATGGATACACGAACACGTTTACATTGTTTAGCGTAGTTGATTGGAAATAGTGCAAGCCATACATTTGGAAAAATAAAGATAGATCCAGCACTTTTCGTAACTTCAGATCATGCATTGACCCTCAGATCCCAAACAAGTGGACCCTGGCGATGAAAATACATCACTCACGCAAAAACAATAGAATAAGTACCTCGAAAGACGTTAAGCAGATGATCTGGATAATATTAGTTAACTGCCGTAGTTTAAAAAATAAGAATATGGACCATAATGCCATTTGCTGGATCAGGGAATTATGAAATTTTCGCGCACAACGGGTCACGGCACGCACGGTTAGAGATAATAGAGGTGGAAGTAAATCCGGGTGTGCCACAGGGAAGCAAAATACGGATTAGCAACATTAAGCCTGTGGATAGAAAGTAGTACAGATACTGAGAAGTGTCATTAGCTCTCCTTGATTGATTCATATTATATATCAATTAAGTAGCTAGCAGAGTCAAGAGTGGTGTCCTCCTGTTCGCAGATAACGCAGTAGTGTATAGAGGGATATTGGCAGCCAATTCGATACCTAGAGCTACCTTCAGGTATTTCAGGAATGATGGGTGGCAGTTAGATAGATGACAAAAAATATGGTATACAGAATAAAATCTTGATTAATCTTTTGTAAGAAGTTAGGGGGCAGACATTGACTCTTTATTCGACATGCAGAAGCTTATGATCGCGAACCGACGAGGTCAAGTTCCCTCCGAGAACTCCGGAAATGTTTCGAAGCCACAAGTATCGCCGACACATCAGATGATTGAACAGTGGGGAGGGAATGAGAGGCCCACACGGCCAGCGACGTCGATCGTGGAAGAGTGACGTGTGGGGTCGCTTTGGGGTCCTCGGCGGAACGGAAGAACACACACCTATTAACTCTAAAGCTTGTACATATTTCTCGCGAGTCCCCAATCTGCGAATGGTGAACGGCACGAGGAGATTCGAGAGCGCAGTGACCTGTCGAGACGAGGTCGTAGTCTCTCGAGCCGAAGGTATGTTGAACACAAATGCTCACGGAGGGAGGAATTGGAAATGTATATTGCAATCGGACAATGTCATTAGGAACCCGAGAGGATACCCACATTTACTTTCATATTAGGTTGGAATTATCATTCAATTTTGTACCGACCGACCATTTAATAATTTCGTTTTCAACACGTAACATGGAAATCGTTACCGTGAGAGAGACCTACGTCAGGGGTGTGCATTATCTACGTAAATAAATTTGCGCTTTTCCAATCAACTGACAAGCAATTTAATGAAAATCAACATGATAGGGAGGCGTTTGAAATGATGAGTCAAAGAAAAAGCTCTTGGCGTATAATAATACGTAAAACCTAATAAGCTTTTATGGTACGACACTAATCAGATATTGGAGTTCAACGATCTCGCCTGACTTAACCTTTGAAAACGATTAGGAGAAGGGGAATTGTATACGACACGACTGCTAATTTCTGTGATTTCGGCCGAAGTCGTTCGAAGGTACTTGAGATGTCGGAAGGGCATCCGAACGGCGGTGACCGCCGCCTCGCGCGGGGTCAACCTGTCCGGGGGTGACGGGAGGGCGGGGCACGGGCGATGGGGGTGGAATGCAACAACAGCGCACACAAGTCATTTCCTCGCCCCCCCGCCGAGCGGAATAGCCCCGTTTTGTGCCCATTAGTCCAAATATTTCCCTCTCCCCGAAAGGAGTCGTAATCTCCGCCAACAACGAGGCCCACTTGCCCCTAATGCGCCGAATGAACGAGTCCCTCGAGCGAGAGGGGAGGGAGATCATCTGGGATCGAAGCGGAGTGGGGGGGAGGACGCGAAACCCCACACACCCTCCTCCCCTTTGCCCCCTCTCGTCACGTCTCTGGCCGCGAAGGGGAAAGGGGAAGCCCGTTAAGCTCCCTCCCATTGTTGGCGGCCACCCGCTAGGGCCGAGAGGCCCCGGAGGGTGTAACCGATGGAAAATGGCCCATTTGATTGTAATCAGATCAAGAGGGGCGCTCCCCCGGCCTCCCCCTCCCCCGCCCGGGGGCCGCGGCGGCGACAGACAGTCTCTTCGAGGGGAGAGTTTGCATCTGGGGAGCGCAAATAAATGGCATTCGGTCGGGGTGGTTTGGGGGAGGCGAATGTGCGTGCGTGTGCGTGCGTTTGGCCACAAGGGTGGAGGGAGGGATTGGATCTTCCCTTCGCGATTCACAAGACTCAATCGCAATCCGAACTAATCGATTCCGAACCCATTTGCGCGCGGAACAAGACGGGGGACGGTCGTCGCGGCTCGCACGAGCTAGTGCCATCCTCGGGCAAGGGGGGGCCGACGCCCCTGGACTGGCCTCGATGTTGTCTCGGATGAGGAATGCAAGTGGTTGGCAAGAGTGTGCATTGGAATGCTGCGACGTTGACACCCGGGAGGCGGGACGGTTGTGCGGCGGACGCGTGTCGAGCGGCTTCGAGGCTATGTTGGTGCGGCGACGGCACCATCGCACCCGTCCGCCTCGACACCGACACCGCAGCATCCATTTTGAAACCCTCGAGAGGTCTCCCGCTGATTTCGTGACCATGGTTACGCACCAATGAAAATGAGCATCATCCTGAAATCTAGACATAAAGATAATGTCAGTGTGTTTTTCAAATTCTTAATTATTTCTCTGTCTAAAATTACCATACGGCCAAGTCATTAAAGCGGAGAGGCGATTTCCTCAAGAACCAACAACGCCTTTCAAAACAAAAAAGGAATGATACGCATTAATTTTACTTTTAATATCGTTTCAAATAATGCAACATGCAAGTATACTTAACAGGTTATCCCTGCAACATCAACTTGCTCAACAAAGCGAAATTTTCGGCATTCCCTAACTACTCCCGCGGCGCTGTCCCTACCTACGACCCGAGGATAGGGTGACGCTTGCCTTTCTGCGTCAAATGCGGAGAAATGAAAATGGAATGACACTTCGCCGAAGCAATGCAGGAACCATCATGTGAGAGTGCAACTAGATCGAGTGAAACGAAGAGCAGATAGGTTTGTGAAAAGTTGCCATGAACAAGGTAGCAGTGTCACGCCATTATTGGAAGAATAATTAGGATGGGAGCCACTAGATGACCGTAGGCTTAAATATAGGTTCAATTTAATGTGTAAATTTGAAGCAGGTTTCTTATTTAATCTGAGAATGTTAAGGAAATATTACCCTTACTATGGTAGATCAGATCACCAGCGTAAAATGAGGGAGATTTATTGTAGGACGGAAACATTTAAAATGTCTTTCTTTCCTCGACAACATTAGAGATCATAATAGATATATGACAGCAATAAAGTAGGAGATAATTAGAATTGGTAGTGTTTAATATATTTGTCAATATCCTGCATGTTTTTGTTTAAGGTTTGTCGTATGCATTAACAAACTAATCCTTATGTAGAGGTATAGGTAGAACATAATTTGGTTTTGCATGTGGTTTTATTCTAGTTCACGGGTGGTGATCTAACACCCCCCTTCGCCCCACACCCTTGCGGAGGCATGCGGGGCATTGTTTTCATGTAGATAAATGTAGAAAGTGGAGACCGAGACGACCAATTGAGCCGCAGGTGGGTTAAATTAGTTTTTTCCTCCGCCTTGTTTATATAGATGTTTAGCATTTTATAATTACTCTTTTTGTTTTCCTTCGGAGCATTATTTCGAGCGAAAATAACGATTGAACGTATTTAATGGGCTCATCACCTCTTGTGACAACATTTACAACATACCATGTCATGAATATAACCGAAAATATGCTCTCAATTTTATAGAAAATATATTTATAATTATATAACCATAACATAGTAATCAACCCGAAGGTCGGTTTGGTAGGTGACGGCAGAGTTCACCCAGTACTAAGCCCTATACGGCGTGTGAAATTCACACATCAGGGTAGGGGTGCCGGTTATGGTTTACCAGGAAGACCCGAAAAATCACAGAGCTTGGGTGGAGCTGCAAGTACCCAGAGAGACTTGCCCGGGAATCAAACCCGGGCCCTCCGGTGAGTAGTCCAACGCTCTACCCCCTGGACTACCGCGACCTATATTTATAATTATAAACAATATATTTTGACTTGGGGATAACTAACAGAAGTTCAACTTTGGAACAAAATCTTCCATAAAAATTGTAAGAATTCGCCAATTACTGCTTTTTTTTGACATCGATATAAATACCCCACGATCCACGGAAACGGTGAGTGGCAGGGGTGCAAGAACCAGATGGAAAGGGTGGATATGGTTAAGATAGGGGAGGATAAGATTGGGGAGGATATGGGAGAGAAAGGGAAAATGGAAAAACATTCATTAAAAAAACTATGAAACAACGTGAAAACTTTAATATATACTGGAGAAAGACCAAAGTCAAAACAAGGGTTAATTCACCTAATAAATTAGTTATTTTTATGTAAAAAAGGGAATAGATGTAAACCAAAGCCATTTATACGGCAGGCCTCCACCAAAACAAGACGGGTCAGACAGAATTGAAAAGTTTGCACGTAGTAAATTCCACGTTTGTAGTAAATTCCACCATTACATGGACAAGCAACTCATGGTCTTTTCCCCCGAAGATGCGGATGGGGAATGCGACACACAGGTGAGCAGGCAGGCAGCGGAGGCGTCCCCCTCCACGGAGAGAGACGAGGGATGGAAGGAATAACTTGAAAACAACAAACACAAAGAGAGATAGGCAATACTGTAACGAGCACTACACTATTCATACAGCAGTCTCATGTCGGTACGGTTTTGACAACAAAACACACGAGATTAGTGAAAGTACATGCTATGGAGTAGATCTAATTATTCCCTAGACGCTGAGGGTGGCAAGTGGAATTTTTTTATCTCTCTAACCCTGCAGTTGCTATCCCGTATTGTCCGTAGGAAGAAGTAGTCCTCGAGTCTGCTAGTTCTGACATATACGAGGGTCATCCGGAAAGTAGTACCCGTTCGTGAAATAAAGACACAAAAGTAAATATTAACAAACATAAAAAATTTTATTTGAAAGAGGATACTTTAAACTACTTCTCAACATAATCTCCAAGCAAATTAAGGCATTTGTCATAACGTGTGACAAGTTTCTGTATTCCTGCTGCATAGTCCTTCGCCGCCAGCTCATTGAGATACGCGAGGGACCCATCTTGCACAAATTTTTGCATAATGCAGATGGTGTTTAACAATTTCATGAACAATTGTTCGAGAAACATTGGGAAAATGCTCACAGATGTCATCAATTGTGACGCGCCGATCGTTCCTCACGAATTCGTCAACTGAGCTCACCAGTTGGTCTGTAATGACAGACGGTCTCCCCGAACGCTCATCGTCGTGTGTGTTCCCCCTCCTCATGTTGAAGTTGCGACACCACCGCCGAACAGACGACTCGTCCATTACATTGTCTCCATACACCTCCTTTAATTGGCGATGAATATCACATGGGCGAACGTTTCTTGCATTGAGGAATTTAATCACTGCCCTCACTTCACAACTGGCGGCGTTCTCAATTTTTTTAAACATTGTAAACAATCACAGAAACAACACAGGCAATGCTAGCGTCACGCAACTTGGCTCAGAGAAGGCAGACAAGCCACTGAAGCTATCTGACCTCGTCCAGCGGCTACTCGCGTCGTCAGCACTTCATGCGGCACGAACGGGTACTACTTTCCGGATGACCCTCGTATTTCCTGAATTTTATGTGCATGATCCAAGTGACCAATGTATGTAGGAGTGCGAATAATTTGCGAGACCTTGGCGCTTCCCTATTAATGCAAAAAATTAGAAGCCCTTGCTCCATTCCGTCCTGACATGATTGTTCCCCTGACAAACAAATTAATTTTCAGATTTATATACATATTTTTTAGGATTATGATGTGTTCAGTTGAAGCCCATGGACGAAGATTAAAAAATGATTTTGCATTAATTTGACCTCTCGGAATTTAATTTAGTGAATAGGATATTTGGCAGACTTTTCGTGTTAATAATAGACATTAAAGAAACAATTAGATTTTTTCGAATTCTTCATTAGCAAATTACTTAGTCATTTTAAATTTGCATGCCTTTTCCTCGTCACGTCAGATTCAGTGGAATGGAATGGGCACTCTCCCAATTATTCAATCTATTCTTAGGGAGTTGATATGAAAATTAATTTGAAAGTACCCACGTGAATAGTATTGAAATCAATATGTCATTGATTGGAATGACGGCACGTATTGCATGGATAGGTCTAAGGAGCTGCTATGAAATGAAATCTTACCAATAAACCTAATGTGCGTGGTCAAACTTAGGGTTACTGATTAGCTAAAAAAAATTAGGATTAATGAGAAGAATACTATATTGGAGAATATGACGAGAGAGTTGAAGAGCTATCTTTCGCTCCTTAGACCTAATTTATAATATGCCGCTAGTAAATGGGATCCTCACAAAGTTGAATTGATTGCCGAGTTAAAAGGCACGCAGCGCAGAGGAGCTAGATTTGCAAAACTTTGTTATGGCACACTGAGTAGCGTTTCCAAAATATTAAAGGAACTAGGTTTGTAATCACTCTCGGAGCGAAAGTTAAATTACAGATTAAATCTCTTGCATAAATTGAAAGGATATATCTTTTGTGATGATGTTGAAAATGTATCATTGCCCCAATCGTACTTTGGCAAGAGAGATTATTAAAATAAAAATAGAAAGATTAAGTGTAGAACGGATAGATTTAAGATTTCATTTTTCCCACTACCGAGGAGGGATCAGAATAACACTAGTTTAATAAGTAGTAATAAGTATTTAGTGCCAAGGGTAGTCGAGAGCGTAATCACTCTCTTCCCCACACACACACACGAACACACTAGCGATGGCTCTCAGGTTATTATATATACTACAATATACTATATTCCGGTTGCGTACAAAACCACGCGCCACATCAAAGTTTCGACTAATATTTTCTCCGCACTCTTAGCTTAAGGTTCCTGCCATCAAATCTCTCCTTATGGAAGCTTCTTTGCCTAATGCCTCATGGCATTTTTCCACAAACGATAAGGAATCAGAATAACTGGATCCGCAAGAGGGGAAAGTATTTTTCTTTTTTCATGCTAAGTAGTTTTGCCATTATCTCAGCTAGCCATTATTATTACCCTTTATATTGCAAACAATTCCTCTCTTATGCTTACAAATGTATATTTCATACAGATATCGAAATGCGTGTACATGTGGTCATCACGATCTAAATGGTAGGAATTATTTTACATGATATATTGCAACTAAAATTAAGAAAAACTTAATTTTTGATGTTGCATGCCCATTTCTGAATCACCCCCTGCCACATACGCTAGCGGTAGATTGCACTCTGTTGAAATAAAAAGAAGCTGCTGATGAAAGGGACCCACGTCGAAAAGATGACAGGGATACGTGCGATTTGGCCTCCTCTGATGTAGACCCTCTCTTGAATATTTCACGGCTCAATCAAGAAGTTTCTTTTTGCATCTTTGTAAGTGTGCACCGATTTTCCTGTCTTTCATTCTGATAGATATATTCCCTTCCGCACAACGCACCCATTTCCTCTTTCCTTCGTAAACACTCCCCATTCTCGCACTGTGTCCTGTCCTAGACCTCACTCCTTTCTCCCAATCGGTTTCCATCCTCCGTTTATTATTTGGAGGAGTAGATAGTTCATAGCGTATCTTATTCAGGGAAAATAAATATTGAGGACTTGTTTTTAATAATAATCAGATTAGGTACATGCAGCTTTCGGATAGAAAGTAGAAACGATAATGAGAAGCATCATTGGCGTTACTCCATTTGATATATCAATGACTTAGTAATCGTAGCTGAGAGAGGGATTCTCCTGTTCGCAGTAGTGCATAGAGGGAGGGATATTGGCAGCCAGTCCGATACAGGGTCATTGGATAATGGGACCTTGAGGGATTTGAGGAATGATGGGCATGAGTGGTGATGCGATATACAGGGTTCGTCCGGAAAATAAGTGTACTGACTCCTGGGCTGGGCGCGCCGCTCCAGGCGCGCCCAGCACCGCTCTGACGGGCTGCGATTGGAGGGGGGTTTGTTGGCAAGCGACGCTGAAAAAGGCAGTCGGCTCTCAGCTGTGGTGTAGTGAGGAGCTCTGTTAACGCGAACCTCCACGCTTCGACCCACGTCACGGAACGCGATGCCGAAGTTTTTGGAGCAGCGTTATTCCATCAAATTTGCGGTAAAGCTTGGGAAATCGTCTACCGAAACTGTCGGCATGATTAACCAGGCTTACGGGGAGTCAGCCATGTCCAGAAACATGATCTTTCGGTGGCACAAGATGTTCGTGGAGGGCAGAGAAGAGGTCGACGACGAGTCTTCGAGAGGTTCCCGATGATGCCTTCGCGGGAGCGTTCCAGGAATGGGAACGCCGCTGGAACAAGTGTATCGACTCACAAGGGTCCTATTTTGAGGAATATTAGCTTAAGATATGTAAAAGTGTAATAAATTTTTTTTTCCTGAGCTCAGTACACTTATTTTCCGGACGAACCCTGTATGTCAAAAGTTGTGACAATTACGAGTAGAAACAAATCTTAAGAATAATTTTATTAAGAAGTACTGGAAACGAAATAGCTCTCCTCTAACTGCTTACAGAATTAATATTAGAGAACCGACAATTGTTGAATCTATGAAATATCTCGGCATCACTCTTAATCATGATCTCTCATGAGATAAAGATATACAACAGATATGTGGAGAGGTTGACCTAAAATTAGGATTCGTCAAGAGTGCATCGGGGGAAAAGCGAAGAGAGAGTGAAATACCCATGCTACTTTTCGCCTTTCAACCTGGAGTATGCAGCCAGCCAGTATCTGGTATCCTCATGAGGCAGGTTTAATGAAAGAGACTGATTTTCCAGCGCTTGGCAGTGAGATCTGCTAAAGTAGTACATGCCAAAGAAAGCAGTGTGGAAACATTGCTGACATACATGTATTTGGGATGGAACCCACTTCAAAAATGATGATATTTTTAAATGAATCTCTTAAGTAAATTTGTCGCTGATTAATTCTCTGAAGACAGACACCTCGTCACGCCCTCTTTGTTGTTATCCAGCATTCCAATATTGTTGCCGTTCAAGCTCCTTCTTATTCTTAGAAACAAAAAGAAGTCCCGACCTCAAGAAGAAGACTTCAACATCTCAATGCCAACAAAACGCTCCAAATCCATCTTTCCTACCTCTTTTTGATTTGTCCAAGCAATCCCCGCTCCTCCCCCACCATACCCAGCACTTCCTCCTTTGTTTTACATTTTGTCCACTTCACCTTCTCCATCCTTCTTCTCCCACACATTTCAATAGTGTTCAATCTACGCCTACCATCTTGCTTCCATGACCATATTTTTGTGCCATTAAGTACCACGCTCCATAGCAACATGTTGTCCAGCCTTTTCTTAAGATCAGTACACTACGACCCTATGATCAATTCCTTCCTCTTTGTGAAAGCTTCTATGCTTAGCGGAATTCTCTCCCTCATGCCCATGCTACTTTGATCATTTTGGTCGAAAACACTTCTGAAATGTGTAAACTGTTCCACCTGCTCTAGTTTTTGTTCTCCTATTTTTATATTTAACTTAGATAGACTTTTTCTTTCTGGAAAACTGCATAACCTCCTCCTCCACGTATTCTTTGGACAGCAAGGGTTGTAATAGATAGCTCTGCCTTGCTCCTCTTTCTATCCTTTCTATAGCAAATATTTCATTCACAAACGATATACGTCGCTTCATCTCAAACAACTCCAACCTCCTCTCTTTGCGGATAACCATCCATTTTGCCCTCCTTAAATGGCGCTACCGCACAAAGTTTCTCCAGCAATGAATTCTTGATGCTCAAAATACATTCTTTGGCCCTGGGGTTATGAAAATGAGTTCTTTAGACAAATTATTGAACGCCCCGCAGAATAGCCCGTGACGGGAATCGTCACAAGTGATCTTGCAAGTTTATGCATTATGGTGAATATATCAAATATTTCAGGGCATGTCAATATTAGTTGAATCCAAATATATTAACTTTCCTCCACGTCAGCATAGAGAACCAAAAGTTCACTTCTTACGTAAACGCACCTTTCCGGAAAAGATTGTATAGCTTTCTCTTAAGCACAATGCTACACGTGCAGGAATAATTCACATTCTTTTTCAAAGTGAGTTTCATCTGAAAAGCTATTACGTGTATAATGGGGTTTAAAATTCCACTAGATACATTATCTACCTTACAGAATCCATAATTTCGTCAATTAAAAGTCTCAGAGATGAATCTATGTTCTCCCCTGAGATTGAATCCACCACACACTGCTTTTCCTGAAAACGATTTTTGAGAATAAGAACTAATGCATATCCTCCCAGGGATTAATTCCTTATAATTTGGATACACATTTTCAAGCAATTAATTTTCTTATCGCTAATATAATGTCCACCAATTTTTGAAGGAATTAAAATGACGGAATTTAACGAATCAGGGATGTAGCAATGACATCTAGAGAAAAAATATCCCTCGAGAGAAGTGAGTGGGAATCGAGATGGAGCGAATGTTTAGTAAAAAAACATTCAATGTATCAACTTTCAGAAAATATTGCAGTATCTCACTGAGCTTGTTTTAATGCCTCATTGTGGTTTCCAACCCCTAGCTAGCAAACTTAGTAGAGTCGTGTCAGAAAAATGGATGGGGGAACCTCAAGCCTCAAATTCACGTTTAAGTCCTTTTGAAAGATTTACTTATGAAGCGACAAAAACCAGCAATAGATATTTATAATACTTTGACAGATGTCATTAAACAGGCTGATTGTGGGAGAGTAGTTTAATCCATGACCAGTGTACGTAGTGTGTGAGCAGAGTGTTAGCAAAATTCTTACCACCTTGCGCTTTCGCTAGAATCATTTCGTCTATATATTTCATTATTTAACCCAAGAAATGGTAGTACACCTCGAGAAACTTTACAAAAATATTTTATATCCACCGTGAGAAGATTTTTATTCAAATCCTTCAACATGCTAAGGCATCACAGATGGCTGGTACACTAATCAAATAGGGTAAAACGTTGAGACCCCGATGAATGAGAGAGGTATTACATTATTGTTTTGAATAAAATGAGTAATCTATTTTTATTGAAACGGAATCCAGAGTTTTAAAAAAACCTTTATATTGTGACCACTGCATTAGAAATTTTGAATTGCCGCTGTTATGTCCGGTGGCTCTGTCAGTGAGTGCGTCATGAACTGAAATAAGAATAGCGAAAAGCGTTGACCAGGTAACTCTAACGTGTGTTGGTTACCACGTGAGCATGGGTAAAAAGAGGAAATTCCACAATGAAGAGGATGAGTATGAAGTTGACCCTCTTCCTAAGCATTTACAAGTAGCTCATATTAAAAACCAAGAGAAAAGATTAATTGTGATACTGGAAGGCGCTCAACTGGAATCTGCGAAGGTACTTAAGAGCTATATTGCACTACTTAAATCTCTTATGTTTTTATTTCATTTTATTGATTCCTTGATAATTTTATTAGGTTGGGAATGCATTTGAGTTGCTAAACTGTGACGACCATACAAGTATATTAAAAAAGAATAACAGAGAACCGGGGTCGTGTCGACCAGATATAGTACATCAGTGTTTACTTATGTTACTCGATAGCCCCCTCAATAGAGCCGCTCTTTTACAAGTTTATCTGCACACAGAAAAAAATGTTTTAATTGAAATAAACCCCCAAACGAGAATACCACGGACATTTAAAAGGTTTTCAGGACTAATGGGTAAGTGATTATTGTTTTACCTATGTACGGTAATTTCTGGTGGTTGACGATAAGTATTCAATGTTAAATGGGTATGCATTGTGCCTTACCCCAATTTTTATGTTAATCCACAAATATATTGGTGCCATCTTGTTCTAATGTCAAGGTATTTTATCTTGCAGTTCAGTTGCTTCATAAATTTAGCATTCGTGCATCCGACGGCCCTATGAAACTATTGAAAGTTATAAGTAATCCAGTTACTCAGCATTTACCAGTAGGAGTAAAGAAGATATCTACATCATTTTCAGCGAAGAAAGTTGTTAATCCAAGGGAACTAGTTCCAGCAAACGAAGATCCAATTGTAATAGTAGTTGGCGCGATGGCCCATGGGAAGGTACCACTAATTTCTTTTACTAAGACTTGCATATTTGCTTTCACTTTAGTGATACGTGCTAAGAAGGTTTTTTTTTGCCATAGATCAATGTGGATTACACCGAGGATGAAGTTTCCATCAGTAACTATCCACTTTCAGCCGCTTTGACATGTACAAAGCTATGCTCAGCCTTCGAAGAGGCATGGAATGTCCTCTGACGTAAAAGGTTACAAAATGTTAAACATAATTTCATGTAAGCAATATTTATCGTCATTTAATTAAAGTCAATTAAGTTTTAATGTGGTTTACTTGTCCCATTTTATTTCATTCGTATAAGTTAATTATGTACAAATCGGTTACAAAAAGCACTGACAATCGCTATCAAAAAGTTTTTACTGCAATAAATAAATTTATAAATAAATGGGTGCCTGTAGCGTCACAACCTTGACATCTAACTGAACACATTTACTGCAAATTAAATTATAAAAAGGAATACAATAAAAACTTACAGAAAAATAGTCTTAACAGATCATTAGTTGGTAAATACTATTCATTCAATTTAGAGCAAATAAGGTGCTTTAACTTCTGAGAAAATTAAGTAGGCTATTTAGGGGTTACTTGAACTAAAGTAAAACTCTAACAGAGATTAATAAAAACCAAAGAACATGTTTTGACATCCCGCAAATCCAATTTTGGCAAAGCTTAGCACAGCACAGCTTTTAACCCTTTGATTAATGACTACAACAGGCCTTACACAGCTGTAATGCCATCTCAGTGCCAGTCGAACTAGAGGCGAAACCTCAACTTATCCTGCTCTCATACCTTGCCACAGAAGGTACACTTCCTCTCTTAAAAATTGTATCTCACTCGCTATTCCAATTACTCCTCCTAGCATCTTGCAGCTAGGACAATCGAGACATGATGCCATCAGGGAAAATACGCATGGATCCTCCTAGCCCCAAAATTCTTGTAAACAGTAAACTCGGACCCACTTAATGGTTTTATTGAAGAGTTAGGCGAAAGGATGGAAAAACTTGATTCCACACTTTTGCCACAGAATCCAGTCATCCAATTTTAAAACTAACAGAAAGTGCATGCGTCCGATGCCTTAATTGTCTCTGTACCCTTCAGTGAGACTTGCTTCTTCACAATCCAAGTTGAGTTCCACAGCCATTACTAGACTTGATTCATTCATCAACCATGTCCAGCACTGCATTTCAAGCCTGTGCTGTGAACTGGAGTGTGATGTAACCATGATTTACAAAATCCAGTAAGCATTTGTTATACTTGCAAATTAAACTTTTTTTGCACAAAGAAAATTGTTATTTTGGCGGTGGTTGGGCTTCACAGTGCTAAAATTAGAGTCTCAACCCGTCTATGTGAGGAAAATTTCCAAATGAAAGCATTGTGCTGATATTTTTGTAATGTTTTATGAATATTGAAAAAAACTTAAATCTTAATCCAAAAAACTTGGATCGAAGCAAATCCAGCTTAGCTTTAACTGTGGAAGACCTATTGTACATAGTCAGTAAATTGAGGGATAAAACATACTAAGCTTAATCGAGCTGATGGGTGCCATGCGCTGGCTGGGCAAACGGGAACCAACTATCATCTAAGCATTTTATATTTGCCATAGAACTCACGTTCACTCATTCATTCAACCTCATTTCAATTTTCTCTTCCAAGTTCCTCTAAAGTGAGTGATAAACGTTGCACATGATGGAGATCTCCAAAAAGCATTTGTACAAAGGTCAAAAAATTTTACAAACACAATTAATGCTCTGGCTTATTTTATAAACCCAATGAGCTAAATTCTTGGGTTTCCTTGTTATTGTCCTACATTTTTCCCACTACGAGGCACTTGTTCACCATTTGCAATACAATATGCCTTTTGCCTACACTCTTGCCCAAGCAATGATTTCATCCTCAATCGAATTCCAACTCAAGTATTATTGATTTAGTAGTGAATCAAGCTGGAATTGCTGAGAAGAATGATTCACAAGATCCTTTTAAATGGTTCCACTGATCATGCTTACCAAAGCACACTACACGATTAGCTGCAGTGAGCAAACAAGTCTCAAGTGCCATTCTTCATACTGGAAGGTTAGAGACCTGCAAAAAGATGCAATTTCCACACTTCTGATTCCAGTGGAATCAATGGTGCATGAAAATTTCTCTTTTCAAACTCTCCCTTTCACCGTCACTATCCTCATCACAAAGGCCTCGTCCAGATGGGCATGCTTCCCAACCTGCGGGGGAGCAATGCGATACACTTTCTGTTGACAATCGGTCAAGAAATCCAACCAGGTTATGCACGAGGATCTCATCTTGCTGATAACGTGTTTGAATTTAAAATTCCGTTTTCGACATTGCAGCACGTACGAGGGGCAAAGCTACACTTCATGCAGTAATTTGGAGCACCAAGAATAAAGTGTACATATGAACACTCCTTTCTTTTACAACAAAATATCTTAGCAGATATAATAAAAATCTATCTTTCTTACCCTGAAGTGTCATTTGGAATGTGCCCTCAGAGTAAGAGGTAATCCATTCATTCAACCAAGGATTAAGTTCTGCAGCAGCCTGAGAAGTAGTCTCCTGCGCTACAGAAATAGTCCTCAATTAATACTAATACTGTAAATTATGGTGAATATGTCCAGAACAAAAACTTGAAATTGCTATGCTATTACTGAACTTGAACATGCCTGTTTGCATGCATACAGTTAGGCTATTGCCTAAAATTCTATCACAAATTTACACTATAAAAATATAGTACCAGACTTTGAAGATAGCTCATTTTTTTACAAAAAAATGTATTGAAAACAACCATGGCATTGTGAAACTGACAGCCCATAGTTGAGATGTTACCAACGTTAAAGTCCCATCTCTGAACCCCCAGCATCCCTGAAACTTCTATTAAGCACCACAATATTTTGCGCTCATGATTGATGTTGATGGTGAATTTTTAATCCTTCTTTGAAGTACACTATCCCATCTGTCATTTTTTTTAATAATAAAGATGCCATAGTGCAAAATTTAAATTCTCAACCAGTGCCAAAGAAAAATATGATCGTCACGAAGAGCATCATAATTAACAGAAACAAACTCTCATGAGCCATCATTAATGACACAAATGCTGTCAGTGATGAGACGATTCCTTCATTTCACGGCCCTTGGTCTCGATGGGCAGGGAAATTGAAGCAACAGCCGCAAGTATAGCTGCAATGGCATAAACCGAAATGGCAATGTCTAACGATGACTTCAGCATCACCTGAAAGAAAACCAGCAGAGATTACTTTTATAAATGCCTGTCTCATTCAATGCTATGCCCAGAAGAGGATAGATTACATGATTATGATAAATACATACAATGATCATGAAATTCATCGCAATGAGCCAGGACAAAAGAGTATGGTGATGCACTCTATTTGTCGTTGCATGATTAAATACGTGCATTGCATTCCAGTTCGCTGTGCTAATCAGTGCAAAAGGATTCTTTCAAGGGATCATAAGTTTGGTTGGCAAGCTATTATCCACTTGAGCATCATTACATATCATCCTCTTGGGGCTATAAAAGCTGCCGGGTTTCACATTAGCCGGTTGGAGGGCCCCAAGGGGTTTTATTCATTCACTTCCAATCAGTAATTATTGGAGATATTCCTTTAGGTGGACCACTTAGCCCTAGTACGACAATCTGCAACATTGGCTCACAAATAAATATTTGAAGGAGAATGTTAATTTAAGTTTATTTATTTAGAGCAAATGCAAACCTATTATTTGTTATGAATTCACCAGATTCAACAATTTCTTTTCTACATCTTTCACAATGGCCGTGGATCACATGCTATCACTTCATTCCTAAACTTAACCACATTGCTTATTAGTCAACTAGTTTGCCACAATAAGTTGGGTGCCTTGAAAAGTTAAAATGCCCACTGAAATAGGGTTAGCCAGGTGTCTCATGAGTGGCAATTCACAAGAAAAAATGTTTCCAGACATTTCAGTTCCTGAAAAGCATTACAAACTTTCAATAGGTTTGTCCATCAGGATACGACACCAATTGGGTCAAGTCAATGACATGTGCACCACATAAAGGTTACACATTGAGCTAACAACACGGCATGAAATTTAATTTTTGCACAATAGATATTTGAATAAAAATTTTATGATCTCTCTTTAATGCAACACCCTCGTACACAATTTTAATCACAGCCCAAATAATATTCTCCTTATTTGCCATTCCATAATTGGAATGTGAATAATCGTAATGAGCATTTGCAATGAGTGGTAAATGAATACTCTCAAATTAACTCAAGCATTTTAACCAACAGCATTTATCAAATAGCAACAAATGAGTACATCATAACTGGTAAACGTGAGCTAAAACAATTTTCAAGTGACAGTAATCAAAATCAACCAGATATACAACACATAAAACTCCTGCATAAATATTCATAATTGAAACCCATTAGCCATTGAAAGATCTATTTTGCAACCAAATCAGAAATAAAATGAAACTTGCATGCACTCTCATTGGCTGACCAAGTTGAGAGAGCAATCACACAAAACTCTTTCTTTTAACAAGTATTGCAATGAAACACCACCTCACACCAAAATGCACAACCTATCGGCAAATAACTCACATGCACCTCTCCCAAGGTTCCATGCATAGACCTTGGCCCATTGTGAAGGGCAAATGCATTATTCATTTACCTGAGCCACATATGGGGTCACCATGGCCCCGAGCCTGGCCATTGCGCTGCACGTTCCCACGCCAACAGCCCGCAGTGGTGTCGGGTACACCTATCGGTAATGATTCAACTGTTAATGAAGTGACAAACATCAGGGACGGAGGCACATTTGTCAAGAGTAAAACTGTTGCAGGCCTTACACTGCGAAGGCTTTTCCGTGTGAACCTACCGACTTTCAGATGACCTGGCAAAATGCTTTCTTTCAGAGCAGCAGAACTACTACATCACATGAATAATTTAATTTTCATGTGATACAAGTATTTATGTTGATATTAACTTTACAGGTATATCAATTTTTGCAATCACAGAAGACATGATTAGCAGATATTACAAAATACCATCACATTTGTGTTGGTACCTATTACAACACCATCGCTGGCATTGTTTCTCTCTCAATCTCATCACCTCAAATGCCCACAAGTGTTCATGGTGAATGAACGACTCATGATATTAGAAAAAAAAATAAAATCTGTAGTTAGAACACTGACATGAAGATGGCCAAATCATTTGAAAATTGATGAACACACCCGAGTCCGTGGAAATGACAAACAAGGCAAGTAGGAAGATAAATATTAACCATAGTTTTCAATAACATAGCGCTCCAGCCGTAAACAAATTACATTTTTCATAAATGTAAGTTTTTTTAAGGCTGGAGCACAATAAATTAAGTTTATTCATTCGATTTTTTTCATTAATTTGTGCACGGGTTAACAAAAATCAAATTTTTCACAAAAGGAGAAAAACATGACAAGAGGAAAGGAGAGTAGGAAAGCAATCATCCAACGTCATGAAGGAAAGGAACAGTGGCACTCATGGCACACACAGCCAAGAGGAGGAGACGAGTCACATATATATATTACATTAGGTAATCTACCGGTTAAGGTAGGTTTTTGGATGGACATAAGTAATAATTAAATAATTTGTGACCCCTAGCAAAACACAACATCCTACTTTACATCAGGTCCCTCTTCAGCTCTGAGTACTTCCTTCCTCCCTTCATCCCGTCCAACATCCGTATCCTGTTCCTTCCCTTTCCTCCTTCCCAGCAGCAGATTCAAGCTTACACACCTGGTACATGCAAAAATGTATGAAGTACTCCAAAAGAGAAGGTACAAATATAATTTACAATACATACTTATTGTTAAAGTATGTTTAGAACCTTTGATGGGTTTTCAAATTACCTTATACTAGTAAAATATTTCCATACTAAAAACTAATCCACATTAGAAATGGATTAATCTGTGAAGAAGAGAAAGCAGTGATGCAAAGTTTGAGAAGGCATTACAGCAACCCCTTGCTAATCCTGAATGTACGTAGTAAGGGTGTGAAGAAGATTAGGCAAAACCTGTACAATGCAGGGATTTGACACATGTGATCTTATGGTATTATTTTCCCTCACTGCTCTCGTGAATCCATGTTTGGCGACATCTATGAATGACTTCATGCAATCAATTGGAGTCTCCTCCTCGATTATATAAGATCTCATTTATAGATGAAGCAAGCTTACGTAAATAAAATACATCACCAATTTGCCCCAAAATTTAAGGTGGCAATAATTCAGATAGACCTTCAAACAAAACAATGGTATTCCATATTCAATGGCATTATTCTATTTCTTTTATCTTTAACCATGCAATTTATTTTATTTTATTTATTCAGTATAAGTCCGAAAACAGCACATTCTGGCCTTTACATCGAACTATTAACAACGATAACAATGGTCACATTTACAAACACCCAAGCCCTAGGTGGAGGAAAACTCACCCAGGCGGGAATCGAACCCGCGACCCTTGGAATAGCAGCCAAGGACGTTACCCCGCCGCCACCGGGGTCGGCGATCAATTGATCATGTTTTCAAAAAATGATAGCTTAATATGTTGCATACCAGGGTATTTACATGGGTTTTAACCCTCCGTTCTGGTGGACTTCTAAAGTGCAGTTTTTGAGTATCTATTGCTTCAATCACCATTACTTTCTTAGAAATTGAAAATTTTCAATGGCACTTTGAATATAATACAAATAATTTTAGTATTTCTTCTTTGTGTGATACCCCATGAAACACTTTCCTTTGTGCAATGGAACATTGCAAGAAGAGCACACACACACACACCTTGGCTCCTTCCTAATTTTTCTCGAAGCACACACTTTGCACCTTCTTGAGTGGTATTTTTTCTTCCCTTTACCCACAATAGGAACGAGATGATGTTTACTAAGGTCCCTCGAGAGATGATCCCTTCAAGTAACACGCTGCGTTAGCTTATCACCACTTTCGTCCTCCAAAGATGACTCTCTACGCCTTTCATGAACTTATTGTACTTCAAAATGCAGATAGGGTTTCTGATTGGCAGTCCTGTGATCCTGTCTTTTGGCTGTGTATCACCCATCCTGGCACTGCGAATAGTATTAATCATCCTCGCCTCCAGTTTTCCTTTCACAATCACCAGGAGAACTTCACCTTTACGAGAAAATGTGCACTGTGCCTTTTCCATTGTTTTTGCCTCACTCTTCAATGTGGCAGGGAGCACTCTATTTGACCCGATGGTTCCAGCAGAGATTCCTGGTGAAGTATTGCTCTTCATTGGCGCTCTTATCAGAATCACTTTCACTTACCAAGAGATGAGTGAGTTTTCTATTTCTGACCTGCACTACAATAGCGGAATCATTTCCACTCTCTTCGCCATACTCTGATGGCACATCTGACAAGTCTAAAGATCTAATAAAATGTCTTCCTCATGCAAAGCACTCTCTTTCCTATACGATGCCATTACATGGAATATTCCTTTAAATATTTCAAAAAATACAAATTGAGAAAACCAACTCGCAAAGACAAACCAACACCAAAATCGCAATCCACCGGGACTCCAGGAAACGAACTGCTCACGGCACATCAAGAGAAGGAACAGACCCGCACCATAAAATAACTCTGGGCGGTTCATCATTGACCCCCTCATTCTTTTCATAATGAGGTTTTACGTTGATGGAGCAGAGCTGAGAGTGCATTCCATTAGCCAGGATTAGAGCTCGCAAGCGAGGAAATGGTCCTTGAGGTGACAGAGATGAGGTTCCTTGCAGATAGCACAGCTACGGCCATGTGGATAAACATGTAAAAAATAAAGAGGCAAGGCGTTGGGGTGCCGGAGAAAGAGATGACAGAAATCTCACCTCCAAAATGAAGAGGGACGACGAATAAGTTTCAAGCCGTTGACATTGAAGTTGCGTGCCATCACAGAGAAAAGGTCTGGGATTCAAACACGGCTAACACATGTACAATCATTACTTACAATCAAATTACTTAATGAAATCAAAAAACATCAAGTTACGACTGCTCCCATTAAGAAACATGAAAAATTACCACCAAACATTCAAATAATGTTAATTAAAAGGTGTTTAAAATGATGCTCCTAAATTACAAGAATTCTTGTTACCTATACATAATGTGTTAAACAAATTCGGTGCTAGTTTCCCTTGCAACATTCAGTTGCAATGTTGCCATATGTGGTCCCAATGGTTCTCTGGCATACTTTAATTTTACCATTCACCACTGAAATATATTTACATGTATAATTTGCTAGCAGCTAAAAATTTAAGAATACTACAGTTAATGCTGTTCAATGCAGCAGCATTGGGGACACTTCTGCCACACTATACTTTAGTAAACCCAGCAGGCTTCCACTGGTGTGAATGGAGTAACAAAACATGAGAATTAAAACATTTGCTTCCATTTTCTGTGAGGACTCAGCTTGAAGGAGACGAATGTTTAGAAATGTATGCTTGCTTCTAATGCAAGATGACCAATAGAATGGCGTACTTCTTTCTTCCTCAGGAAATCTCAGGGTTCCATAACATATGGAGCGAAGATATTATGGCACCAGGCCCTCGTTTTAACTCCAGCAAACCATTGGTACATTGGTCGAATTCTCACAATGTAAAGAGATGTCACCAATTATCCCCTTCAAGGTTGTCAATATTACCCCAATTCAACGCTTAGGTTTGTGGCTTGGGTCAACGTTAGCATGCCGAAGCACGGACACCCTTTCTTTACATCAAGGAACCTCGGATGCACTCCATAAACCTTGTGCATTTCATGTCCAATACTTCAATTTAGAGCCACTTCATCTGCATCATAGAGGTTGGACCACTGTAAATAACATTGTCATCGGTGCTTGCAATTTTTCTGCAAATGGTTCATCAGCATTGGCTGGGTCCGGATTGGCAATGGTTCAATGTACATGCCTCTAGTCGCACATTTTAGTTTTTAATGCTTTTATTGCAAATATCTTGCCCACCCCAAAACCGTCATCACCAATCACTACCTGAGGTCACGTTCTCTGCATCCAGCGTCATTAGGCAAGTGTTTCATGCCACATCTAGAGTGGCAGCGTCATGCATTTTGACTCCATGTCATTGCTTATGGATGCACACCAATTTGCCATCTTCTAGGTACATAATTTTCTGAACCTGCCCCCTTTCCATTTTGTGGAAATTTAATTCAAGCCAAAGTGCAAATGAATGGACATTAGTCTTCTTCTTTTCCAGATTGGCTATAAAATAAAAGAAATTATTGGGCTCTACAGCCTCGTAAATTAACCAAATATAAAGGAAACTCCTATGGCCATAATTATAAATAAAACCCTAATTACAACGATAGGAGTTTTATTTCATCAGATTGGCTATGTTGTATAGACTGAAGAAAACTCTTATAGCCGTAATAATAATTAAAAGCCTTATTACAACTAGAGTTTTCTTTTTATTTTATCAGATTGGCTATGCTGTATAAAGTGATAGCAAACTCCCGACAGCAATCTTCACATCCAATTTGACCAGACACTTCACCTTGTTAAATGCTCAAAGTTACATTATATCTTACTGCCACCCTTCTATAGTGCTTCTATCAAAATTGCTTTTTTTTCCTTGCCAGAAGATCCCATTATTAATGAGTACAAATATGGAGAGTCACAAAATAGCATAGAAAGAACTAACCATCTACACCCAATGAATGTGTTGTGTCTGTGATATGTGCCGTATTTAGACGGCTGTGTGGCTGGTAGATTCAAAATTTCAAATGCACAACAGGAAAATTGATGCATTATTCAAATATTTTAACTAATACCAACTCTGGGGAACTTCCAAGCAATATGTATTTTCCATCAGCGTATAGCAATGCCTTATCTCATGACCCCCTACTAAACCACCTCGCACTAAACCACCACACTCCATCTGGATTAGGTACGAGTCTTGATTAGCTATGTCAAGATTAGCTAGGTCTGGATTAGCGAGGGTTTACTGTACACACCTCTAGTTGCACATTTAAATTTCAATATGTGAAATTATGATTGATAAAAATAATTTTCTTACCTTAATGCAATCCAGAAGCCATGCTAAGTTCAAAGATTCATCACAGATAATACCACCACCTTGGAAGCAGAACATTTATCTTCATTACCAACCATCAGAGGGAAGAAGAAGAATTATTAATTTTTATTAGTTGTCATATTAAATAGTTATCAATTATTCAATATTATTAATGCCAAAATAAATGTCGGGCATGAGTACAAGGTCAGAAAGATTATGACTGCACTGTGCAGTTCACACCGGAAAAATGTAAGACCTTCAATGAGGAAAGTGAAATTTAAACATTGAGAATTATCCAGGAGTGGTGTGGGCTGCAAACTCAAACATCTCTTTTTGACTCGGCTGCAGTCATACATGCGTCCAGGAGCCAGAAATCTTGCCAGCAGCAGTGGGCAATGCCTGAATTTACGATAGCAGAGTCCCGAGATGACTAAACTAAACCACCAGCTAATCACCAACCGCCAGCCAATGAATGACATCCCCGCCCCTCCCCACCTCAACTCAACTCATAACACCGTCTCTTCACCATGGAGCCACCCCCTCTTCAAGATGGAGCCCAGTTCCTAACCATTTGAATGCCATCTTCTTTTATGATTTTTTGGTCATATGCTAAGTACTTTTAAGTTTTATGGTCCAGTCTCAGCAAAATATCAATCGATTTTTGAGTGTTTCAAGAAGTTGTAGAGTGCCTCGTGCTTAAAGTTTAGATCAGAATTTGTTTGTGGAAAGACAATGTGACGTGATGCCCTTTTGGTGAATGGAATATACCACAATAGTGAATGCTTACACATCAGCCATCCAAAGTAAATTTATTTTTGAGAGCTACGCTGAGGGCACTTTTTATCTTGCAACTAAATGGCAAGTCATATTGAACTCAGCCTTGGAGAGCTACTCGTCCGTCATCCCTTATTCTGTGACCACCCTCGGAAGGAGTTATTTTCCACTCGATGCCTACTTCATGAGCCCAACTACCACCTGCACTGCAAGTGCTCTGAACGATGAATTTTCTTGTGGAGTGCATTTCAAGACATTTAAACAGCAGCAGCATCACATAAAACTGCCGACCTCGCACAAGCAGAGGACCAAACACGCCAGGAGCCTCACTGAAGGCACATCCTGCTGCGGTTCTCACAACCAAGCGCTATTGCCTACCGTTGGGAGCGAGGCACTGGCGGCCTTCTCCCCATGTTCCTACTATCTTGAGTTGCTCACACCAACAACCACTCCCTGCCGAGTGTTAGCAAGGGGTTAACAAAGGGTTTTCATGGCACATCCTTTCTCATCCCAATGCCGAAGCTTGCTCACATTGCCTTCACTAAAACTAAGCGACATTTCACTACTACCAGTTTGTCATGCATCAAAGACATTAACTTTTAAAGTGAATAGGTTTTCAAAAAAATATGAAATATACAATGTAAACATTAAATATAATTTTTTTTAAATAGAAGACAATTGTATTTACACATTTCAATTAAAAGTTACCTAGAGAAATAAATGTCCAGCATAGCATTAACCTCCATTATTTATGCCCGATGCTACTTTCAATTAGTGCAAGTTAGAACCCCAACCCCATTGCATAGCAAAGACAAAATGACTCATTTTTTTCATACTTGCCTCCAACACATAACACATTGTACCACAAGGAATGTGGCACAGCCCAATGCAAAGGGCTTAAAAATCAGACCAATGTGTTACTCCACAATGAATAATAATCATTAAATTGTACACGGTATCACAGAGAAGTTTGCCTTTAACTTTAAGAGGTGCCTAACGCTAAAAGACTTTAATCATTCATGCTCAAGAAATACTCTATTAATTTCATGAAATAGCAGTTATTTTAACATCATGCATTTGTGTACATATTTACAATACCATTATTAAATATTACAAGAGACACAGTACTGTACAGTAAAGAGGAGGGCAAGGAAGGAATTTAGGAGCACCTTGAAAGCATTTTCACATCCCAGCAATGCACACGCAGATGGGTGCAAACCATATTAGAACAAACTTACCATCTGAAAATCTTGTGTCATCACTCTCTTGTCGAGCAAACCATTTCACTTTCATTTTTAAATTTAATAAAAGAGGAAATCTTTCCTCCGTCATTACCAGATGCCCTCCATTTATCTACTCCTCCAAGCCATTCTCAAGGCAATATTTTAGTCTAATGGGCAAATAGCTAACTTATATATTCGCCAGTCTGAATCCCAAGGAGTATATGGAGGTTCAATATGGAAGTCTTAAATTTCATTTGATGAGTTCATCGTGATATAAAAGGGGCACATTAATTTAAACTTCCACCTTAATTTTCCACTCACGTAACTTGGAATACTTTAACTTTCTCCTAACTTTTAATTTTCCGGACGAACCCTGTAGGTGGTTACTGGAAACGAGACGTGGGTCTTTGAGCATGACCTAAATATAACCCCTTTGGGTACCATTTTGGACCGCTGGATTATGTCAAAGAGGCTGTGACAAGGTGCCTGAACAAGGCTCCTGTTGATGCCTTACAGGAAGCATACCTTGACTGGCAGAGGCACAGGTATTGGTGTGTCGATACATTAAGGTGCTCTCGTGAAGAATTTTACCAAATTATACCTTAACCTGCAATATATTTTTTCCTCAGATTTATTCCACTTATTCTTGGGACCGACCTTGTACTAGAGAGCATAAATGCAGGGACCGCCTAATTCAAGAATTTTATCATCTGCCGTCATTCAAGTGGGCACGAAGTGGGTTCCACCGAATCATGCAAGACCACTTATTCTGACAAACGCTGACCTGGCCGAGGAAAGTCGAGAAGTCTTGCCCTTCCATTCACAGCTCTTCCCTCCCCTCATTCACTCTAAAAGGCACTACTTTACATAAGATGAAGCCACTCCAGGGAAAATGACACTGTCTGACTGATAGTGCCATAAATGGGAAGCCAGCAGCACATAACCAAAAGAGGGAAAACCAAAATGTTAACATGAGAGTGCCTCTTCCCCAAAGAGAATGGATGCAACGATATCATTATAAAAGCCACCATCTTCGCAGCTAAGCTAGGGAGCAGGGATAGTGAGAAAAAGGGTGGAATTGATGGAAGTGGGGGGGCCAAGTAGGGAGCATGTTTGACTAGAAAGTGAATGCATGATGAATTCGGTTGATCTTGTTTCCTACCCCAATGCGATGCATTCCCACCTGCACCCCTTCATTCACTTTGCGCCTCACCCAGCCGGACGATATCTGAAGAGTCAAGATTTAATGCCGGGAAGAAATGAAGCAGGCCAAACTTTGGTGACCTTAAAATACTGCATGTGCAAGGAATTCTTATGATACAGAATGAACAACTCATTTACACCCAGCACATATTTACTTTCTCTTCCGGAAATGTTTAGGTTAAACTTAAACTGCTTGACTAAACCAATAAACTCAACAATATGCATTGACTGACATTCCCTACCGGTGTCCTTGGGGGAGGAGACCATTGTGTATTGCATGTCCTGGTGGCAGTGGAATTTTGCCTTCTTGCTAGTCAGAAACATTCCTAAGGTGCAATTGTTTGTCAGTTGTTAGTATATGTATTTGCATGCAAGTAAGTTGAAAGGATTTTTACATGAATGCATATGCCACTGTGGCTATAGGTTTGCATGGATATGTTGATTTTGCATCTGGTTTTGTGTCCTTTTACAGATGGTGACATAACACCCCCCACCACACGCCCTTGTGGCGGCTCGCGGGATATTATGTAGCTGTAGATGTGTGCCAATCTATGTGTGTAAAGAGAGAGTGAAATGCAAGCAAATGCTTACTTGAAGAATAAAATATACCAAAAGTAGATTCTTGAAGTTTTCACTGTGCCCACTTCACTTAAGCAACAACAAAAGTCGATCTTCAAAATCTACATTTTAAACAAGGGTCATAATACCAGTGGCTGTTGGACATAAGCACTTACCTCAGGTGTATAAACGTATGCAGCTTGAAATATTCCAGCAATGATGCCTCTTGAAATAAACAGCATTATGGTCAGGAAGGAACGACTGGAAATGAATCGGAGGAGAAATTATAAGCATCAAGGCTCAACAAGGCCATTTCAAAACACTTAGATTGCACACCTTATTTCTCTAAATGCAGTCCTCATCATTCTTGCCTAAAATATTTGTTAAAATGTAGGCGGAGGGTGAGACTATATCTCAGCTGAAAAACATAAGCAGCCCACAATAGTAACACCACTAGTAAATACAGGTTTACGGCACCTAAAATTTCAGAGTGTTAGAGGACAAATCGGTAGATTATTAGCTAAAGCACTTGGCCAGACATTGAAGGATCCAGGTTCGAATCCAGGTCAAGGTGATGATTTATACAGTTTGAAAATGTTGAATTTTGATGTGCATTAGTGGATGACTCCGTTAAAAAAAAACTGTCTTGGCATCTCCTGCAGTGTCTTTGAACTTAGTGAATACAGGTGATGCAGTGGAACCTTGTAAAACGAGCACATTGCAAAACGAGTAATTGGCACAACGAGCAAAAGCATTGCGGGGAACAATGACTCACTTGGCGAGTGACTTTTTACAAAAGGAGTGATGAAGAGAGGGGGATTCCCAGAATTATTGCACTCCTGCTACCTCAGGTTATGTTTAGCACTCGTTCCATTAGCATCTTAGTGTCATTGGTGATCAAACACTTTTCCAAACTTCAGTTCAGAAATAATATTTATGATTTTTTTGTGCAAAGATGGACAATAGTTTGCTCATAGTTTGAAAGTATCCCAGACGAAAAAGTGCCATAAGATGACAGCCATCAGAGAATAAACATAACAGTAGAAATGAAAAGTGAAATCATTGCAGAGGGAGAAAAATGCGTGATCAAGGCTGATCTACAGGGTTCGTCCGGAAAATAAGTGTACTGATTTTTTCCCGCCGCTCCAGGCACGCCCAGCACCGCTCTGACGGGCTGCGATTGGAGGGAGGTATGTTGGCAAGCGACGCTGAAAAAGGCAGTCGGCTCTGAGCTGTGGTGTAGTGAGGAGCTCTGTTAACGCGAACCTCCACGCTCGACCCACGTCACGGAACGCGATGCCGAAGTTTTTGGAGCAGCGTTATTCCATCAAATTTGCGGTAAAGCTTGGGAAATCGTCTACCGAAACTGTCGGTATGATTAACCAGGCTTACGGGGAGTCAGCCATGTCCAGAAACATGATCTTTCGGTGGCACAAGATGTTCGTGGAGGGCAGAGAAGAGGTCGACGACGAACCACGGCCTGGACGCCCATCAACGACACTCACCGACGAAAATGTGCGAAAAGTTCGCGATGTACTGAACTCTGATCGTCGTCTTAGTGTTCGGATGATAGCAGAGCAGTGTAATGTGCCAAAAACAATAGTGCACGAGATTATTAGGGAGTAATTACAGATGCGAAAAATTTGTGCAAAGTTGGTGCCGAAAGTGCTCAGTGATGATCAAAGACTCAATCGTTTGGAAATCGCGACACAACTTTCGGATCACTGCAAAAATGATTTACAGTTTTTAGAGAACTGTTCTGTTCCCGAAGATAAATAGGAGTTTGAAAGGAACGCGATACGGGACTTTGGACGCCGTCAAAGAGGCCGTGACGACGTGTCTTCGAGAGGTTCCCGATGATGCCTTCGCGGGAGCGTTCCAGGAATGGGAACGCCACTGGAACAAGTGTATCGACTCACAAGGGTCCTATTTTGAGGAATATTAGCTTAAGATATGTAAAAGTGTAATAAATTTTTTTTCCTGAGCTCAGTACACTTATTTTCCGGACGAACCCTGTAGCACGTACATATAATTGGTCAACATCAGCAATTCGCATTTACCTCACGAACAAGGACAGCATTTAGGAATGGATGCTTCAAAGGGAGTGACAAGAATATCTATGCAATGGTCATGCATTCTTAATGATGTCTTAAGGTTGCCTCTCATATGGACACACAAAAATCAATCGCAATGCAGCAGTATTAACAAGAAATTCATTTGCGAGAAGATGAAAGTGATTTCCACAGACTTTGATAAGATGGCACCAGGTGCAACCATTGGCACCTGGTGCAAGTATTGGCACATTAGTAATATTGACCACACACAATTGGTAACATCGAGAGTTTGCTGCATAACACACACATTCTCTTATCAGGCGTTGATGCATTTCGCTGAGCTGCAACAACATTCCCTCAACTCCAGGAACTCATAAAATCTAACAAATATCCATTGTTTAAGTAGAAAATGAAATTTTCAAAATTCCTATGCTTTGCCACGCACTCAATAAATGCCTACGTTGGAATCAAAGTAGAGCAATACTTACTTTGGTGTGCAAACCAACAGGAAACAGATGCACACTCCAAAGGAAAGAAACTGCACAGCCATTGTTTTCTTGCGACCAAACTTTTCAATCACAAGTATTGTGGCAAATATACCTGTAAATTAAAAAAAAACAAATGACAGATAAGATGCACACCTAGTATAAGGTTTGTCCTGTGTTCTATGATACTCAGGTATTCATGGAGGTGTGAAAACTTTGTTGCATAATTATTATCATCATTACAACAAAGTCTTAAATTGATCATTTAAAAAACTAAATTGAAAATTTTTGAAATGCAAACTTGTGTGTGTAGAGGCATGCCTTCATCATGCATATAGGAAATATCTAAAATAACTGTCCAAGAAAGATTAAATTAGAATAATTTAAAAATTGTAGGTAGTGTGATCTGCGATTTGCATCAATATAAATTCCGTAGTCAGGATAAAGGCAGCCATTGCACAAGATATAGGCTAAGCCGTCATGCCTCTTACATATTCAAAACATTGGCTAGAAATCACTGTCGAAGCTAACGTTATGTGGTCAAACATAAATTCACTCAATGGCAGAAAAGTATCATGAACCAAGAACAATCAGAAGGGATGAATTAAAAGAAGAGATGAAATGAGGACATGGTCATCCCACGCCATTAACTGGGAAAGAAAAAAACATCTTTCAGATTTAACATTGGTTCCTGCTGGAGGGTAGTTTTGCACGGGCAAGGATGGCATCACGGATATTTTCAGTCATACGAGGTTAGTGAAAAAAGTACCAGTGGCAATTTTTCTCTGCCACGCTCGTGAAGTGCTGAATTCCCGCCAATTGTTGTTGAGTGTGCGCACGACCGCATTGATAAGATGACAGTGCTCACCATCATCACTGAAAATTTGATGATGCACTCCACTCATCTTCAAGGTCTAGAGAGACGACCAAGAGCAGAGTCGAGTGTCCGCTTCCAAAGACCTTCTGCAATGGCATCGTGACGATTTCCCAACCCACTTACAGCCCCGACTTTGCACCAGCAGACCATTCATTTTTCTCAAAAGTGAAATCCTCCCTCATAAGACCCTACCATTGGACCCTAAGTGCCGTCAAAGAAGCTTGAACGCATACCCTTAAGAACCTTCCAGAATCCACCTACCAGGGAGCCTTCGAGTGGTGGGAAAGCCGCAGGCGTCAACGCTCAAGGGAAGAAGTACATTGGAAAAGTTTGAGACATTACAGCAATATACGAAATAAATCTATTTTTCCAAAACTTTTCCCAATGCTTTTTCCCCAAAACCATGTACGTGAGTCCTCACAAATGCCACTCGCCTCATACAATATGACGTACTGGGCGTATGAACACAGCTTGTCAAATGTTTTGATGAAATAGAAGAATGAATCATGGCATTTTACCCCAATCTCAACCTCTACGTCTTCTCAAAAGAGGTCAAGGAATTGAAAGTAAATACTCCCAACAATATTAAAGCCGACTATAAGGTTTGTGAGGTGATACTCACTAAACAGAGATGCTGAAGTGTAATGGCTACCACACCGCACCAAACGCCCACTTCAGAATTAGCCGATTCATGGCCAACAGCTTTTGTTAAACATTTCAAGGCCACCAAGAGTTAATCATTGAGAAATTTGAGTGGCCAAGAATAAGAGAATACATATTGCATGAAAAAAGCATGAGACACAATGACATACTTTACTCTTTACTTATAAAATATTCTAAAACTAAAAAAGCCTCTTATTTGGATTTATGGGAGAGGATGTACACGAAGATAACATGCGAGGAGAAAGGAAAGCGTAGAATAAACGTGATCAAAATCAGAACTTGGAATGTGAGCACCCCCTTAAGGCATGCAAAACTGGAAAACATGAGAAGAGAGATGGAGCATGACAAGACGGACATTATTGGAATTAACAAAGAGGCGGGAAGGATGTGGTTGAAGAACAATGAGGAGAGACTACTTTTATCAGCCAGAAAGAGAAGGAAGGAACGGAGTTGGATTTATTGTAAATTAAAATACAAGGGCTTTTCTCAGCGAGGTAATGCACAACAGTGACAGGATGATATGAAGATAAGAGCCTACAACCAAAAACCTTCTAGTATTTTGGGTGTATATACATGGAAACAGGCGACTATGTTAATGGGCAATTTAGAGGAAGTGTATGAGTGAAAAGATAAAATGAGGAGAAACAAAGGGCAAGCATGCTGCAATGTTGTAATGGGTGACTGGACCGCGAGTACTATGCAAGGAGTGGCAAAAGGAACAGTTGGGCAGTACGGATTTGGAGAAAGGAATGGGAGAGGTGATGGATCGGTAGAGTTCTGTAGGGAAAATAAGTGAATAGTTACAAATACATGGTCTGTTTAAAAAGTTCCTGAACTTTTTGAAGAGCGAGCCTCCAGTTGGTTATTTATTTAATTCACTTGGCAGCCTTGTGCAAGCGGAAACTTCCCGAATAACCACCTTCAACCACTTTCCTAATTATTTACAGCCATTAATATGAAGGGGTGCTTACGGAGGGTGGTGGAAAATCGGATCAGCTGAAATGAGCTCTTTGAAGGAGTAGCATAGTTCTGCGAAATTCTGTGTGAAACTCTGAAAATCCTTGACGGAAACTTTGGAATTGATTACCAAGGCTTATGGTGAGAATGCTATGAAACGTAATGTGCACCATGAGTGGTTTCCCAGTTCAAAAAGGGGTGGCAATCAGTGGAAGGCAATGACCGTTCAGGAAGACCATCAACGTTGACTGATGACCACCACATCGAGGAAGTGAACAATCTCATTTGGGAAAATCAACCTTTGTCTATCAGGGAACGTACAGAAGAGAGTGGCATCTTGATTGGTTCATACTATGTCATCCTGAAAATTCATGCCTCGTCTGATGACAGCAGACCAGAAACAACACTGAGTTCAAGTCTGTCGGGAACTGTTAGATCGATCCGAAGAGGATGAAACCTTGTGCACGATTGCAATAGGTGATGATTCATGGGTTTATGGATATGACATTGAGGCAATAGTGAAGCCTTCCCCACAATGAATTGGTGAAACAACCCCCACCCCATTAAGCCATGTTTTTATGCAAATAGGGTTGTGCAACACAAATACCCACCTAAAAGCCAGACAGGCAACACCAAGTTCCACCTGGGGCTTATGAAATGCATAAGAGAGAGAATCAGGCGAAAACTGCCCCAACTTTGGAGGAGCAGCGAGTGTTTTTTACATCACGACAATGCACTGGCTCATTTGTCTCTCAGAACTCTTTTGAGTTTCCTCCCAAAAGCAAAACCACCGTGCTTTCCCACCCACTCCACTCGCCAGACCTGGCCCCATGTGACTTTTTCATGTTCCCCAATCTAAAAATCCCCACTCAAAGGAAAAAGGTTTGAAAAACCAACCCAGGGATGGAGAAAAAGTCGACGGAGGAGATTATGAGCAGTCTGGAAGAAACCAGGACTGCTTCATAAAGTGGAAACACCAATGGGATAAGTGTATACGCTGAGGAAGAGACTACTTCGAAGGGGGGCCTGACCAATAATTTGTTAGTGAAGTATTTTTATGTAATATATAAAGTTTGGGAACCTTTCGAATAGACCTTGTAAGTTTCCACAGAATGTTATAAGAATGCCACCGTGCTCTGAACCTTGGTGATACTAAAAAAAAACAAATGTTTGACATATTACCTGGAAATTCAGCTAATGTTGTCCAAAGAAGATCAATGTAATCGGTGGTATTCAATTCCCTGCAGTCAGCCGCACAGGTATCGCCACTTGACCCCCCAAACGAAGCAGAGCAGAGACTTTCGGATGCTTCAAACAGTTCAGTGGTCATGAGCACAACTCCATAGTAGCAAAAGGCACACGAAAGCCTGAAAAGGTTTCAGAGATGATGATTAACAAAACTGCTTCCATATAGATAAAAGAATGAAGAAACTCTAGTACAATGCACTTTCTCTCATTACACCAAATAAGGAGCCCCGTGTGGGGCAAAACTATTACAACAATTTTCACTCTGATAACTTCTCCCTGAGAAAGTGCTCTCGTGCCCACTTGAGTGTGCGCCCTCACTTGTTTCCCAGCTTCAAACTTGCCAGATAAACCAGAGGAGAAGAGAGGTCCGCCGCATTTCTGGGATGAGCAGGTCCCACACTCGGCCCCTCTGGTACAGGCTGCCCCCATGTGGGCTCGTGTCCTCCAACACCAAGCGCCCCAGCAGCATATGGTGACCGTTCTCTGATGCAACCCGCTTCAGGGTCTCCAAGGCCTCGTCTGCCTTCCCGCTGGCCATCAGGAAGCGAGCACTCTCCGGCAGCCACTGAAACGAGAACATCAACTCAACTAAGTTAGTTGCCCTATGAAGCACCCCGCTTTCTTCTTGGAGGACATAAACCTTCCCAACAAAGAACTACAAAAAGGGTCATTGGGGGCCATTAATTAGCGGCCCCGAGAAAGACATGCATACCAGTGAGAAGACTTACGGGACAAATGCACACAAATGCAATTAAGGGAATGGTGGAGAGTCCTAGGAGCCACTTCCAGCCGAGTGTGGGCATCACAAGGAGCGCCAGCAGAACTTCAAAGCATGCACCAAGGGCCCAGAAACACTGCGGATAGAACAAGCAAGCAGACGATTAAAAAATGTGCAGCATAAATATTTACAAATTCCAAAGGGCATACTATTTCAGGTAATCCATGATATCTACTGCCACCTCAGAACATGCGCGTAAAAAGTTTGACAAAATAAACTTAAACAATTTGTAACATCCAGTTAAGAAATTATGATCCTGAAATCATCTCAAATTAAAATGAAATTATTTTCCATAAAAGCACTATATTTAAATGACGTTTAATGAGCTCTCACAGCCATATCAATGTTAAATAAAAGGGGAAAGGAAAACTATGGTCTTCATTTTGCATTACCTCAAATGTACAAATTAAAACAAAATAAATGCCATAAATGCATGCCTCATTGTGGGGAAATTTACAATAAAAAAGACAGCAATAATAGTCCAGGTACATATGAAGAATTCGGACAATAGCTCGAGGCCAAGTACAAACTGCCTCAAGCCATGAAGTAGCTGAATAGATTGATTGAAATAAACGTAATGTTGATAGCACATGGAAAAGAACATGGAAAATAAAAAATGGAAGAATGCATCAATTTCAGTGTGTAAAACTCATTTGCCTTGACAGGGATTCGAACCTGGATTTCCTCGATGTTCGGTCGGGTGCTTCGGCCAATAAAGCTACCAAGGCATCCTCGTGCAATCCAAAATTTTGGGAGCTTAAAAGAACATAACATCTTCCTCCTTTATGGCCCCACAAAATTGAGGAGTGTTAGAGGATGCTTTGGTAGATAAATTGGCTAAAGCAATCAGCCAGACATCAAGGGAATCCAGGTTGGAATTCTGGTCAAGGCAAATGAGTTTTACAATTTGAAATTGTTACATTTTAATGCATAATACTGGATGACTCCATTCAAAGTTCCTGTCGTGGCATCTCCTGCAGTTCCTTGAATTTAAACATTGATGAAGTTATATACAGGTAGCTGTAATGTTAATAAGAAGACGTGAATGGCTATGCACTTTTAAAGAATTTCGAATGCAGAGGAAAAAGATTATGATCTGGACTTCAAAGAGCTTGGCCACAAATCACACATCAACATCATTTCTTTTTTGCCTCACATACCATATTAGCAGAGACATACATTTTGCATCATACAGTTACTATGAATAATTATTTCTAGTACATGCGAAGTTCAAAGTCCTCCCATTGACTAACTCCCGGAGTTCAAACTGCTTTCTTCCGAAGAAAGATATAAGAGGGATGATCTGAGGCTTTCCTGGCGAATACTGTGCATGAAGGCTTCTTGGGTTTCGCACCAGGTCAGGTTGGGTAGCACCAACGTTTCGACGGCTAACTCCGCCATCGTCTTCAGGGTGAAGTGACATTGCCGGGATTGTGCCCAGTATTTATATGTTTGGCGTGGAGTCCGCTGTCTCGTGATTGGTCGAGACGCTTGTTCTCTCGATTCCGCGATCTTTTTGAGTACGGGTTTCCATGCGTTACTAATCTGGAATCCGTTGTCTCGATTTACCAGGTTCTTGTTCAATCTTATGTGGACTCCTTCTTTGACAATCCGGTCCCAGTATCCATTGGCCTGACAAAGGACCTTTGTCTTGGAGAATTCTACTCTATGTTCCTTTTCGATGCAATGTTCTGCCACCGCCGATTTCTCGGGGTAGCATAGTCGGATACATCTCTCGTGTTCAATGAGTCGCTTTTCCACTGTTCTCCCGGTTTCCCCAATGTATGATTTCCCACACTCGCAGGGGCTTTCGTAAACTCCAGCTCTTTTTAGATTCCGGTCGTCCTTCACGGTGGATAAGAAGGATTTCAACTTGCTCTGAGGTTTATGTATTGTCTCCACCTTATGTTTCTTAAGGATCCTGCCAATCTTATTCGATATGGTGGACACGAAAGGGATGCAGGCTCTGGCGATGGGTTTTTCTCCTTCATCCTCTCCGGCTTCTCGAAGGTCCTTTTTAGGGCCAAGTTCCTTCCGGTCAAAAGGACCTTCGAGAAGCCGGAGAGGATGAAGGATGAAGGAGAAAAACCCATCGCCAGAGCCTGCATCCCGTTCGTGTCCACCATATCGAATAAGATTGGCAGGATCCTTAAGAAACATAAGGTGGAGACAATACATAAACCTCAGAGCAAGTTGAAATCCTTCTTATCCACCGTGAAGGACGACCGGAATCTAAAAAGAGCTGGAGTTTACGAAATCCCCTGCGAGTGTGGGAAATCATACATTGGGGAAACCGGGAGAACAGTGGAAAAGCGACTCATCGAACACGAGAGATGTATCCGACTGTGCTACCCCGAGAAATCGGCGGTGGCAGAGCATTGCATCGAAAAGGAACATAGAATAGAATTCTCCAAGACAAAGGTCCTTTGTCAGGCCAATGGATACTGGGACCGGATTGTCAAAGGAGTCCACATAAGATTGAACAAGAACCTGGTAAATCGAGACAACGGATTCCAGATTAGTAACGCATGGAAACCCGAACTCAAAAAGATCGTGGAATCACGGAATCGAGAGAACAAGCGTCTCGACCAATCACGAGACAGCGGACTTCACGCCAAACATATAAATACTGGGCACAACCCCGGCAATGTCACTTCACCCTGAAGACGATGGCGGAGTTAGCCGTCGAAACGTTGGTGCTACCCAACCTGACCTAGTGCGAAACCCGAGAAGCCTTCATCCACATATAAGAGGGATGTATACTCTGCTAGTTTGCACAGAAATGAGTTTGGGAGGAAGAATAAGGAATTGGACAGGAACACTTAAAGCAAACGGTTGGGAAGGGAAGATGGAATTCAGTTAATTTGAGATCAAAAATAGTTTGAAAGGACCTCAATACACATGCCTCCATGCATTGTGTGCAAATATATGAATATATCTCCTCTTTGAATATCGCAGAAGATTGAACCACCAATGTCTTGGCTATAAGCATCCAGCAAATATACTTGACACACATCATGTGCTCATCATTTTCAGTGAAAATTCACGTTAAATTATGTATAACTATGCAGAGAAAATGAAATCATTCCTTCAACAGTCCAATTCACAATCATTCATGAATATGTAATATTCGTTAGTTTCTCGCTGAACTTCTATGAAGTTCATGTACATTAAATGAAGAACACAATGTATTTTTCCATCGTTCTTCATTTTTGTACAACTAGTTTCACGCTGGAGGGTCATCATCAGGCACAAATTACTCTAGTTGCAGTCAATTTATGTACCATTCTTGTGGGGGAAGGGGTGGGTGAGAGAGGGGGAAGGAGAAGGGGGTGAGGGGGGTTGCGATCGGCGTTGATGGGAAGGAGGAGAGGGGTGTCAAGCGTCAGGAAAGGTGATTGGTGGGTTCACAGGGTAGGGGGGGAGGGTAGTTGGGTCTTTCCGTGAAGGAAAGAGATGCTGCTGGGGGAGAGGTGTTCAAACAATAAATCATTGACCAAATGACCCTTTTTCAAATCCCTTCTGAGTTCCAGCCCTTCCCACTCGTCCACGAACCTGACGATGATGCCAAAGCATTGAAAGTAGTAGTAGTACCAAGATGAAGAACAGTGGAAAAATGCATGGTGTTCTTCATTTAATGAATATGTGATATATATTTAACAAGTATGTTACAAATATAACTCACATCTAACAAAACGACACACTTAGCCCTCTGCTTGGTGGGAAGAAATTCAGCATACAAAGTCACTCTGCAAATAGTAAAGACATTCAAAATAAAGAGCCTTACACAAATTCATGCAAAAATATTAATGTTAAGAAAAACTTAAAAGAGTACTCATAAAATCAAAATTTTTAAAAAATCAAATTTTTAAGTAACAAATATCGATATGCTCATCAAAAGCATTTTAATTATTCATCACAAAGAGTGGAAATCATTAAAATCACTCCAGAATATTGCATTTCATTTTCGTAAGAAATGATAAAAATCTTTAAGAGTAGCAATAAGAAAGTGAGGGAAGTAATGAGCAACGTCAGTTACATCACTTGGCAATTGGAAATATAAAAAGCAAAGGAGAGGCAGCATTTCTGAAGGCACATTTTTCACTCTGCTTGTTTCTGCATGTGACATATGTGACAACGATTTGTGTTTTGCTCTGCAAAAAACATCGAACTCTTTTTGAAATGAAAGCACTGAGAAATGTAGCAAAAAGACCATGAATGATGCCTGGAGCCTGTAGTGTGGAAATGATTTGAGTACGAAAGAATTTGACCGTGAGGAATGGTTCCATGTCTCTGCATTGCCATGTCAGTCTTGCTTTTCAAAAAGTCTGGTTAATATTGAAGAAAGGTGCTTCCATGCTTGCACTGCCAAGACTTGAAATTGGACAAACTTAATTTTGATGATGTGCTAAAATTATCAATAAGGGAGCACCGGAATACCATCGCATTGGTTGGACTCCATGAACGAGACTCTATCCCAGACCCTTCTCTCTCCAAAAGATGTTCAACTCAATTTCATCACACTACACAAGCCATTCTCTGAAAGATTTGAATGTACTCTAGATGAAAAAATTATTCATACAACTATTCATAGCATGCCTGTTCTACATTTTTCTGCATCTAGAAAAGTGTAATGTGTTATTGTTCGTTAGCTTTTACCTTTCAACCTGATCCACATGAAAACCTGATTCGATGTAGACAAGTTGTCTTGAAGTTCATGAATTACGATGCTTACAAATTTAAGGGAACCATATTTCAGGGAACCACTGTGAGAGATTGGACTACTGATATTTGAGGATTGGAAACAGAAGAATAATCAACAATTAGCAGAAGTAGTAATGGCATACGTACGATTGAGGCACACATCCTATGGCAAAACCAACTAGTCCTCTGAGAAATAATATCCATAGATAGTTTGGGGCAAATGAGCTCAATAATCCATAGTAGAAAAGCAAAACCGCACATATAGTCAGTGCCTGAAAGAAAAATTTTGCAAATGAGTAAAATGAACAAATCCATCAACGTAAAAAGAAAGCGTTATGTAATAAATGGAACATTGTAAACACAACCACTTTCTTTTAAGAAAGTAGAATATACTAAGCCCAGCCCAGCTACAACTTATGAAAAACAAAATCAACCACCAAATGACAATCATATGTCAACTTTTAT
This sequence comes from Hetaerina americana, assembly GCF_022747635.1. Classification (NCBI taxonomy): domain Eukaryota; kingdom Metazoa; phylum Arthropoda; class Insecta; order Odonata; family Calopterygidae; genus Hetaerina; species Hetaerina americana. Next base: position 836,042 of record NW_027286359.1, read on the forward strand.
TTACATTAGGAATCAACAAGTTTGTATATTAAGCAACAAAGTCATTTATTTTTTCCTTCACCTGCTTTCTGCCGTACTTATCACTGATGTTTCCCCAAAATGTCGAACTTAGCATCATACCCAAAAAGACTACCTGAAAGTACAAGAGGAGTGTAAGAAATTTTATTCAGACTCTTTTCGGTGACGACTCACTCATTTTCAGGCGAATTTTCACTTGCCGTGGTCGTTAAGGCCTGCTGATACTGGGTTATATTCCAGTCGCAATGTAATGCTGGCGATAATATACTTAGAATTGTCATTTCCATACTGTCAGCCATCCAACACAACCCAGTAAAAAGGGAAAGCTTCACTTGGAATTTTCCGAATCCAAAAGCATTAACGGCTTGTGTCACTGTAAACGTGTCTTGGAGAAAAAGTGATAAAAACTATATTGATCAAAATGGAATGATTCAAAAAAATAAACCCTGGCAAAGTGTTCTTTAAATGTCAACTTACCATCTGGAACCACGGACACAGTTGACATTTCAATTTCCAGATCTGGATCAGGTATGTTATCGTTGAATTCATCTTGAAGTACGTCGGGTCTCAATGTACTATCAGTGTCATTGGCCTCTGATAGGCCATCAAGATCTTCGTAAGTAGAAGAGTTTGGCCGTCTAATGGAACGACTAACCGAAGACAATAAATTTGCCATTGCTGCATCGACTTAATTTGCAAACCTTAAGCCGTCGAAAGTAATTATAAGTTGTTTGCGAAATAATACAAATGACTAAATGATTGCTCCCGTCACAGTACACTGCATTGTATCAAAGAGGAAATAACGTTAATTAAAAATCTTGAAGCTATTCACCGACAATTATTGGGTCCACTCCAGGTGTAGCACAAAGTGACTTCGTGCTTCTAGCAGGCGAATAAATTTTAATGCCTGTCATTATTGATAGTCTGACATACAGAGATTTACATAAGAAGTATACATTCTAAATTGTTGCCAACACCATACCGGAAATCTACGTCACTACTAAAAGGTGAAAAGCGAAATTTTTCGTAGAAAATGTAAATATCACCTAATTGACAGTAACATTCGTTAATATAAAACATCGCCGTTAAATGCAGTACCGGTTGTACCCGGAATTTTTATGAGGTGGTTTTAAATTGAACCTATCAAAATATTTTGGTTTTTAGGACTTTCTCTCCCATACCCAAATATGGAAGTGTGATGCTGCTTCCGTTTCACTGCTAGTTCGTCAGGTTTTATGTAGTCCTATACCGCCTTATCCCTTCGTGTGATTCTGAGGAGTGAGTTCAAAGAAAATTGTCCTTATGACACCGAAACATTCGTTAACGTGATATTTATTATAATTAGAAATATACTTTAAGGTAAGGCAAAAGTCTTTTCAAACTTCTATATTATCCTTTTTCATTTCTATGCCCAAAAAATATATTAATAACTATGTTGACATTGTGCGCTCTTATGGATAAATTCGTTTCTTTCATTCGTATCTTAAATTTTTGTGGCATAACTCAATCCTTATTGCTCTAATTAATTTATCCGCCCTGAAAAAATAGCCATTGCCAATGTAGCGATTATAATTGCAATCAAAATGTTTAATGGTATAATTTGAAGTTGCCTTTGTTCACGTTGTAATTTCTTTTTGGATCACTTGTATTGGCGAAGAAAATGTAAATTTTTATGCTATAGTGAACTCTTTGTCGTAAAATGTTTTTCAGATGTCTTTCCGCGTGGTACGTAGCAGTAAATTCCGGCATGTGTATGGATCTGCCCTGAAGAGAGAACAATGCTACGACAATATTAGGGTATCAAAGTCGTCATGGGATTCAACATTTTGTGCAGTAAATCCAAAATTTCTGGCCATCATTGTAGAATCTGCCGGAGGTGGTGCCTTCATCGTATTACCACTCAACAAGGTAAGGCTGGAATTGTCTCATGTGTTTTACCCCCCAGGGTCCCAGTTTTGTTTTGTCATTTCGGTATCGTTACCTTTCTTTCTGCTGGCTTCCTTCAGTTGTTCTAACAACTGCAACTAAATGAAAGTTTACGTTTAATTCTTTGAGAGACTTCAGAAAATTGATGTCTTAGGATCTATCGCCTAGTAGTCCAAAAAGCTGACTATGTCAGTGTAGGGTATCACTACGGAAGTGAGTGAATAAAGATCCTTGCTAATGAAAGGAAATACAGCTTCCTCTTCCTGACACTACAGATAAAAGATAGCCGTTGTAAAGAGATTCCGCTCTTCCTTATTTCTCTAAGGAGTCCTCGAGACCTCTTACACCGGTTGTAATTCTGGATTGGGTGTATTCTTTGCTCTGAGATTTGCTTTGATTGTTGTATATTGTTGGTATATCTGCAGGAATAGTATTACACCGGCAAAACTATAGGGTCTAGGTCAGTGGGACTATGTGATCACCATATTGTGAAGGGTTAGATTGGCTGTGCCTATGTTGGTAGGATTACATTCTGGGCATGGCATAGTTTAGTTTGGTTGTTTGTGGTGAAAGTCATAGTTTGGGGATATAATGCCGGTACATCTGTGGGAAGGAGTTAAGGAAACAAATGCGTTCATAATCGAGCGTTTTAGAGTGACTCAAATTTTCAGGGCTCTTTATTTATCTTTATTTTCTCCCCCATCCACGGCACACAAATTTACCCACTCCATATATTCCCCCCCACACAACCCCTTATCCCCCCTTGCCTTTGGCGGTATTTTTAGGACCCATCCTGCACCGAAATAGGCTCCATCTCATGGTGTGCCGCCGCATTGCCTGATTTGTCCTCTCTTCTTCATTCCTTCCCTACTGCACGTTATTATTCATTTTCCTCCAAACTCAAGACCTTCAATGAAATTTCCACATCTCGTCCGTACTCGTATTGAAGTCATGAAACTATTCCTAAGTATTTATACTTTCTTAGTTACCACTGTAGTATCGCGTGTAAGCGTATTCGCTCATCCAGTTTCGCGGTGTATCCTCAGTAGCCAGCCACACCCGCACATTAGACGAGGAAGGCAGGCCAGTCACCATCACGGGGCAGCATACTTCGCTCGCGGGGCTGTTGTCCCACGTCTCTCGGCACGAAGAAGGTCACGCATGTTAGTTGAGTTGGTGGTGTCGTCACGGAGGAAAAAATCAAACCGACATCAACAGTCTAATGCAGATGTAGAGAACCTAAGGCCGTGTCATTGCAATGTCAGACGCCGTGGTAGATATTTTGCGAGTGTGTATTTTAACGTTTCTACCAACTTGCGAAGGCTTTCGCAGATTGATTTTGAAGAATTCATTATTCCGAATTTCTTCATCGTGTATTCATTTTAATCACGAAGGTTTATCTGACATTGAGGAATTTGATAGAAAGGTCGCATTATTCGTTGCTTTGAAAATGAATGGATGCTAGCTTTTCTCCTGGAAAGTAAGCCTCAATCTTTTTTAAGCAGTAGTTGAACCAAATCAAGAAGCACCAATGAAAGAGGAGGTGTGAATTGAATGTTGACCATGTCTGTATTGAGCACAATAAAAGTCATATTTCTAAACTTGTTATTCCCCTCCAGTCTGAAAATAACAAATGGCAAAAGAACTGATGTTCTTCTGCTCAGGCAATTAAATTAATGCGAGTGAGGCAGTTCCAAAGAACTGATCTTCTTTTAATATGCCTCGCTTGCATATGGCGTGGTCAGATTAAACACTAGGCTTGGATTGCGTACACTTGATTATCCCATTTGCAGCAGAGGAATTAGAAATTGGTTTGTATTGGCTATAGACTATACCAAATTAAGATAATTAATGGTGACTCAATGTACATACTAACATTGTCATAAATCTACAGGTGGTCTCCAAAGAGTCACGAATCGAAGGAAGATGAAAATGTTCATTGTGTTAGCAGTCGTTGGCTGGAAGGCAGCGATATTTAGTCATTGCCCAGGGAGGCCCTAGTAGGGCAGTGTAACTTTAACTAACTTTAACAAGATTGCAATATTTATTCGCCTCTTGAATTGTTGATTTTAATGTTATCAGTTAATGTTAGTGTTGTAAATTTCGGCATCCAGTATCAAATTGTAACTTATTTGGTCTAATATCTCATCCATAAAACCAGCTAAATTTTAGTTTAACTTCAAGGAACTTTGAATATTGTACATCTCAGAATCCATCCCGGCATGATTCCAAAGGGTGAGATTGAATAGGAAGAAGTAAAACTTGAAGTGTGACATTATTATAGTTTCATGTTTAATTCCACTTTGTTTGTTTTCCTTACCATATATTTTACTTTTTCCACCTTCCTTCACTTTCACATGTTGAAACCCTCTAATTGATGCCTATCATCTTTGTTCCCTGACCATGTTTCTGCCACCACCAACCTTTTAACGAGGCCTAATTTCCTTACTCAACATCACTGTGAGCAATTCCCTCCTAGTGAAAGTTTCTTTGCCTAATGTAATTCTTCTGATGAGACCGTGTCAATAAAGTTATGAAGATTAAGTGTGGAACAGATAGATTTAAGATGTCATCTTCTCCACAAACTATAAGGTATCAGGATAACATTGTCTGACTGCGATAGGGTCATATTCTGGTCCAAATTAGTCCGGTTTGTATTCACCACCTGCCACACACCCTAGTGGAGGCCTGCAGGGTGCTAAAATGTCACTTTTAGAGAAAATCTTGATCCAAAGCACCTAGTTCAACGTTTTCGACCTGTTCTAGCTCTAGCTCGAGATGGTGGGGGGCTAACGTACCGGCTACCCACCCAGAGGGCCCGGGTTCAAATCCTGGCGACGACAGATATTTTTCAGTGGCATCTCGATCTCTACTTGAGGTTCTTTGTGGAGGGCAATTTGAGTGAGTACGTCGTCCGTCGGATGGGACGTTAAGCTGCGGCCCCTTGGCGCCTTTTGTTAAGAGTAGGCTAATGCCGACGCCGGGTTTCTCTCCACCCTTCATCCTTTCCTGTCCATCCCCTATGGCGCAAATGACCTCAGCTGTCGGTCGCCTCCCCTAAGTACTACTATTACTACTCCGTTTGATCAGAAAAATATTTATAGTCAGAGAGTATTTGTTCTCGATTTTAGTTCCCTACGAACTTACTTCACTTGTCAACAATATCGCCGTTCACTTTTCAGCAGTTTTCGTAACGCTGCACCAATTTCTTGAATCATTCGGCATACCTGTGGAAGTTGGCCGCCTGGGAATGGCGCCAGTGGACGGTCTTGAGTTCCTCCTCGTCTTCAAACCGTTGTCCATTAAGCCACCATTGTCCATTAAGTTTTGATATTAAGATGAGGAAATAGTCACTAGGTACAAGGTCTGGACTGCAGGATGTGTGATCTGAAGCTGTCCAAAAACGCTCGTCCACTCGGCATTCTTTGCCTTTTGTGTTAGCTGGTGAGCCATCTCGGTACCCACCTTGTTCACAATTAGTGATATCCGAGCTTTTCCGTAGGAATCACGTAAATCGTGGTGTTGCGTTTCACTAGAAGAAATTTACCAGCCAGAGCACCGATCGTCGATCAAATCGCAGTTCTTGGTCCTCTTGCTGAACGATTGCATTGGTCTGGACACTGGGCCTGCCGCTCCGCCCTTCATCGTGCATATTTGTGCGACCATGTTCGGTGTCGACCTTTGTCTAGCCTTTCCTTCAATCATTACTCTGATTAAGTCCATGAACTAGGCTCAGCTCCGAATGAATTTGGCAGGTGATGATCCTTTCGCACACAAGTGTCGAATCACAGAATACACTTCGCAATTGGCGGGAGCAATGTTTTCCACGGACATTATCTTCACTCACCGATAGGCAAATGACTATTGAATCAACAATGACTTGTGGCTTTGGAAACAATGGATAGATGGCGCTGCTTGCGTACAACTTTGTTCTAAGCCGCCAATATTTAAACATAAGAAAACAGCACTTACATTTCGAATATGAAGCATGCCTGTGCCGAAGTAATCACCATCATCTTCATATCTTCCTTATATGATTAAATTTGCTGGCCTAACATTACGTATATTCTTTCCTTCTGTCTCGAATATTTCTTGGTTCAAATAAAAATGAACCCGTATCATCTTTTGAGTTTTGCCGGATTCGCCTTTGATTTCGTTGCATTTATCTCCCCCGTGCCAATTTTATTCAAATGAGAAATCATTTCCGTCCGAGATTTTACCAATACCAAGGGCACATCTTTTAACTATATCTACCAATGCACTTGATTACTCCAGGAAAGACTTACGAGCTGTCATGCTCAAATTTGTGTTTTAATCATGCAAACGCCTTGTTTTGTAACTATTTGAGAGGAAATTCGTGAAACTGGAATATGCCGTTATGTAGAGTGTTATGTGCCAAGTATTACCCGTTTTTTGCTAATTTGGTTATTGTTAAGTGTTTTCCAAGAAATAAATGGACATTTAATTTGTCTGCGCCTTGTATTTATGTTGCTCACTTTGTAAATGGGAAAGATGTCTATGTATATCTGTTGATCCCATCAATGACTTGTCATAAAAAGAAGGAAAAAAGTGTTGTTTACTCCAACGACTGATATTCTGAAATCTGGATAAATGTTTACAATAAGCTCTGTAGTTGAAAGCATAATTGGAGAATAGGGAAGCCGAAGGTGTTTTAAGCGAAAATAGTTAACCCTGGGATCGCATTTTCAAGCTAATTGAAGCATGATTAGAATGACCTCGGTTCTCAGGTTTCACAACAGTTCCGATGGTGTTCCAACGAGCGTCCTCAGGTCGTAGGTGTCGGATTGAAGTTTTGGTCGTCTTCATATAGGGTGTACTGCGATAAAGAAATAAAAAATGAATGGACACAAATCAAAAGATAAATGGGCGTTTACCTAATCGGATACCTTCGGCCTGAAGACGCTGGCGGCAGCACCACCGAATCTGTTGTCAACAATGTCAACGCACGCGATGAAGACCAGAAAAATGGAGAGAAATTCCAATGATTAAAATTATGCCGTTTGTAGGAACCATTTAGTTAATACTTTTACAATGTTCATTTCTCGTGTCGGTCTCCGTCAAGTTTACGTATTATTATTAGCTCGCGGGCATTGACAATTGGCACTAGCTTACGACAGTTTAATCTGTGGAACTTGTGTCATCGTACATACTACGTGTTAGTATCCATGCATTATTATATATTTGAGTCAGACATTCCTTACCACGATTTTGTGGATATTTGTAACCCTTTTCGGATATTGAATGTGTATTCTTGCTGCTAGAACTTAATCATGGCGGTGCAGTCAAAATGTGAAAGCTTACTCTCCGCTGATGTGAAATTCTTGAGAACACACTGTAGTACACGAATAAAGCGTTCACAACGCGGGAGTGAGGGAAGGAGAAATATTTTGCTTGTTTGTTTTTTATGGACCTCATTACTACAGTCCTCTGACACGGATCACATGGAGGTGAGCGTTCTGATAGTATTGGTTGTTTTTCTCCAAGCTGTATGCTATAAACGTTGATCTTGAAAGTTTAAAAAAATTCCCAGCAAGATTAATTGTTGAAGAAATTTGTTTTGAACAATGATATTCTTGAAATTTAAAACACTATGCTTTTGTTTAATGTCTTATCCCTCCGTTACATTTAAATCTGCAATTATTGCTACCAGCTTAGATAATTTTCCAACTCTTGGGAGTTAGGACACCCGAGGGAAACTTGTCATTTTCATCAGCAACCGGATCGCAGAAAATGTTTCCACTCACATAGTCAGATGCCGGAGTATAGTTACTTCGTAAAGAGGTCCCATCATAAGAAACACTTACCAAACTTCCTTCCACTCTGCTGTGATTGGTTCCTGGTGAAGGAGTTGAAACTCGCGACCGCGCAATTTTTCAAGGCTGGTTGTGACATCGCGTATTTCATTGTAACCGTGAGGTCGGAGTATTACTCTAAGTTGAGCACATTTTATGCCAACTCATGGAAAAGTCAAACGTACGTCACATGCAAAATGGAATATCTTAAGCTTACATAGTTCAGCGCGGCACTAGTGAGGATTACATTGCGTGTGAGTAAATGACAAAAATGACGCAACCTGAGAACTGTCTTCATGAACGAGTGCCGATTTTCATCGCCCGGGCAACAAAAACAACACGAATTGAATAAATGAGGAGCCGCATCGGCTTTGATTTCAACGAAAAGCTTAAAATTTTGTGTCCGTTATACTAATCACTCCAGCTGTATGTCATTATAATGATCTAGGCACTTAGCTTATGGCCGACCGGGTTTCTGTCGGTTCCATACAGGATACTTGGCTATCGCCATTCAGTTGAATGCGTCTCCATAAATATCCCGCGTTCCACCAAAAAGGTGTGTGTTAGGGGGTGCAAGCACCAAGGGGGTTGGGTGAGGTGTAGGGAAGAGGAAAGTCCATTGAAGGGTTAGGAAAAGGAAAAAAAGGATATATTATAAACCCCAAAAAGACGTGCCAATCCATGTGCATGCTAGCTGGAAAACCTCTTCCCGAACACGCGTTAATGTAACCCACTCTATAAGTTCTTCTGCACGCGAACAAGGAGGAAATGAATAGAGTGTAGAGTTGAGTGCATTAATTTCACCCTCAACACCCACCATAATCATCGTGTGTCAATCCTGAGAGGGATTCACGGCCCTCCATTCTCGTCTATTTAATGGCAATTCCCTCACCCGTGAGAGCTTTTATTTTACATCCTTCCTCATTTGTCCAAATTAAAGGGTTCAATCATTATTCTTCCCCCTGGTCCACTCTCCCAGTGTAACATGTATCCGATCCGAAGAGTGCTCCTTGCGAACGTTTCGGCAGACTGCTTCATTGACTGCAGCCTTAGGTTTCATCAATGTCCTCCAAGGCGTGTACTTGTAGACGACACTGTCGATACAAGTCGATCAATAAATGTCGACACCCACCGCCGCATATCGAAGTGCTGCCGCACCCCTTGGTGTCTGTGCCAGCCACTGAATGGAAGCCAACGCCAGGAGCGTTTTCACCGCTCCACGATTCTCGGCGTGCCGGTGATACGCACTCCGCGTTGTCTTTTGGGAATGGTGCTATTCGGGCGCAGCGAATTTACGCAGCACGCGCTTGGTAGCACAGATGACATAAAGTGAGTACATTAAAGCTATTGAATAAGAATCCTGCATTTCTGGCGAAATTGTGTTGCTATCGAAGAATTTCTGAGGCAACTTTGATTGGAAATCCTAAAAATTGTAGTAGAAATGGAGAGACAATGGCTACTTGCGATGTCACGGTAGAAATGGTGGGCCGGGCGTGCTTCAACTGCCCTTCTTAATGTGGGGGGGGGGCATTTCTGTTAGATTAGTTTGGCTCCTAATTTTCCTCCTCTTTTGCTAATTTGGCTTGGCGTCACTAGAGGCGAACGTGCCCTCGCTTGATATTTCCAAATAGTCCCTTGGTTTTAATTTCAAGACATTCAGTTATCCATCTTCGCGCTCAGTCTTCAGATTGGTAATTAGGGATCTCTTCGCTCCATTCATAAGGACCGAGAATCTTTGTTGCCCCTTTTCCGTAGACCCCAAGTTCTGGCGAAAAGCATTTGTTGTCGTTATTGGTAAACTACTGCTGAAGGTAGGTTTTGGATGGGCTCGAGCTACCAAACGGTACAGCGAAAATTCCCTTGTCTCTCTTAGCGAAACACAACCCTGCATCCTATTCTACTAGTCCCTCTTCAATGTTTATATATACGTATGGATATCGATAATGTAGAAGCAATCACGAAAGCAATAGAACATTTGAACGGCGCAATAGAGCACCAAAATATAAATAGAAAACACGTAAAACGGCACTCACATTTAAGAATGTTGAAGCATTCGGCCTTCTCTAAGACCTTCTTTAGGTAAGACTAAACTTCCTTAAATGTGAGTATAGACTTTATTTTTAAATATATGAAACTATATGTGTATGTTCGTCCTTCATATATGTTCCTGTCCATTTTCCTTGCACCTATTTCCTTGTGAATTTATATATATATATATATATATATATATATATATATATATATATATATAAATTCAAACACGAACTCCCGCCAAACGGCGAATAAATACTCATATATACAGAAACAGATATAAGGAAAAGGGATAGGAACACATATAAAGGACGAACACAATAAAGGTGGGGAAGGCGGAATCGAACGGATCACAAGAGTAAAAATATTTCCTTGACCGGGACTCGAACCTCGGATCTTTCCACTTGCCGGGCGGAAATGGCTAAAGAATCGGGGCGCTTGGCGACATATTAGACCCACGGATCTCAGGGTAAATTACGTTTCCTCGATAGCTCAAGTGGTTAAGAGCATCCGCCCGGCAAGTGGAAAGATCCGAGGTTCGAGTCCCGGTCAAGGAAATATTTTTACTCTTGTGATCCGTTCGATTCCGCCTTCCCCACCTTTATGTTCGTCCTTTATATGTGTTCCTATCCCTTTTCCTTATATCTGTTTCTGTATATATGAGTATATATATATATATATATATATATATATATATATATATATATATATATATATATATCTTCGAAATGGAACGCTCTTCGGCGACGCACAAATATATAAAAACACAGATGTAGATTTTTAGAATATAGAGACACAAAGGACTCTCACAATTTGTTATTTACATATATATGTGTGTGTGTGTGTGAAAAAAAAATATATATCTATATATTAATTAATTATCATATAATATATATGATAATTAATTTATATATATATATATATATATATATACATACGAGGGTCATCCGGAAAGTAGTACCCGTTCGTGAAATAAAGACACAAAAGTAAATATTAACAAACATAAAAAATTTTATTTGAAAGAGGATACTTTAAACTACTTCTCAACATAATCTCCAAGCAAATTAGGGCATTTGTCATAACGTGTGACAAGTTTCTGTATTCCTGCTGCATAGTCCTTCGCCGCCAGCTCATTGAGATACGCGAGGGACCCATCTTGCACAAATTTTTGCATAATGCAGATGGTGTTTAACAATTTCATGAACAATTGTTCGAGAAACATTGGGAAAATGCTCACAGATGTCATCAATTGTGACGCGCCGATCGTTCCTCACGAATTCGTCAACTGAGCTCACCAGTTGGTCTGTAATGACAGACGGTCTCCCCGAACGCTCATCGTCGTGTGTGTTCCCCCTCCCCATGTTGAAGTTGCGACACCACCGCCGAACAGACGACTCGTCCATTACATTGTCTCCATACACCTCCTTTAATTGGCGATGAATATCACATGGGCGAACGTTTCTTGCATTGAGGAATTTAATCACTGCCCTCACTTCACAACTGGCGGCGTTCTCAATTTTTTTAAACATTGTAAACAATCACAGAAACAACACAGGCAATGCTAGCGTCACGCAACTTGGCTCAGAGAAGGCAGACAAGCCACTGAAGCTATCTGACCTCGTCCAGCGGCTACTCGCGTCGTCAGCACTTCATGCGGCACGAACGGGTACTACTTTCCGGATGACCCTCGTATGTATATATATATATATATAATATATATCCCTCCCCGGACTGCAACCTTGACGTGGTGGAAGGGCTTGCGCGTTCCGATGACCCCTAGAGCTGTGCTGGCGGGAGTAATAATAATTGCTCCTAGTAGGGCCAGATAGGTCGAAGGTTAGGCGCCAGACTAAAGGTAGTCCACGCAGCGTCTGTTCCTCAGTGAGGCGGCTGCAATGGCGTATGACCCCTGTGGGGCGGCCAGTAAGTGATGGCGTCACGTTAAAAACATTTTTGAGGAAGGCAACGGGACCCCACCTCAATTATCATTCCCAAGATTTAAATGATGGACGATGCACAGATTTTGAGTCCTGGCAACTACGGGGCTCGGCCCAATCGGCCGTGTGTCGTGCCCGGAAGCGGGGGAGGCAAGGCTTCCGCGGTCGTCATCCCACGAAACCCTTGCAAGGGAAAACCCGCTGCAGCAGGACAGAAGACGAAGGAGAAAAAGACCACATTAGTTAGAATAGGAAAGTGGAATTTTAGGACAATGATGAGGACAGGGAAATTGGAGGATGTTAAGCGAGAGATGGAATGGGGAAATATAGATATTTTAGGTGTATGCGAGGTGAGAAGGAAGGATAGCGGCGATTACTGGAGTGATCAGTATAGAATAATATACAGCGGCGGGGACGAGAGCCAACGAGGGGTTGCCATAGTATTAAATGAAGAGGTAGGAAGAAGCGTAGTCAACATAGAGCAGGTAACGGATAATTATTACTAGTAGAGATAAAAGCAGAACCGACGAAGTTTGTTATTATTCAGGTATACATGCCACCGAGCAACTATACGGAGCAAGAGGTCGGTAGGATATACGATCAGTTAGAGGACATAATCGCGTGTGTTCCCGCAGGAAAACATTTGATAGTGATGGGGTATTGGAATGCGACGGTAGGCGAAGGAAGAGATGGTGATGAGGTGGGGGACTACGGTTTAGGCACGAGGAATGACCGCGGGGAGAAAGCAGTTGAGTTCTGCAGGAGACAGGGGTTAGTCATCACCAACACTTGGTTTAGACACCACAAAAGACGCAGGTATACATGGAAAATGCCAGGTGACTCAGGAAGATATCAGCTAGATTATATTCTGGTTAGACACAGGTTTAGGAACAGTGTGATAAATTCCCACAGCTTCCTGGGAGCGGATGCGGACTCTGACCACAATTTAGTTGTTATGAAATGTAGCGTCCGTTTCAAAAAGATAAGGCAGGGGCGGCGTGTTAGAAAATGGAATGTAGAAGCATTAAATGGTTTGAAAAGGAAGGAGTACCAACAGGCGGTAGAGGAAATCATGGAGGATAGTAAAGAGCTAAGTACTATCGAAGAAAAATGGGAAAGCTTCAAGAAAGGGTTGTCTAAAGCTGCAAAAGACATTATTGGAACCGTTAATGCTAAAAGGACTAGGAAACCATGGATCACAGATGAGATGGTTACAAAGATGAATGAGCGGCGAAAATGGAAGAATGTAAATACAGAATTAGGCAAAATGAAGTACAAAGAATTAAACAATAAATTGAGGCGGGCAAGAAATAAAGCAAGAGAAGCGTGGTGGAAGACGCAGTGCGAGGATATGGAAAGTCTGCAGAGGAAGGGTGAAATCGGTGCGCTGTACAGCAAAGTTGTCTTTATCGGGAAGTAAGAAAGGGAGATCTATGCTAACAGTTAGAGATAAGGCTGGTAAGGTAATAGTTGACACAGGAAAGATCCAAGAGAGATGGAAGGAGTATATAGAAGAACTGTATAGTAAAGAACTTCGACCAATAAAGTTAGACATTGAAAAAGAATATGACGTAGAGGAAGACAGCTTAGGTCCAGGCATACTAGACAATGAGATAGAAAGGGCATTAAGGGAGATGAAACTAAATAAGGCCGTGGGGGTGGATAACATTCCCGCGGAACTAAGGAAATGTTTAGGAAAACGTGGGATGTAGAGGCTACCTGTATATGGGCTCATTCGTAGTATTTATGAGGAAGTAATCTGGCCGGAAGACTTCGTGAGATCAGTTTTAGTTCCTATTCCGGAAAAGGTAAAGGCTACATCATGTGAGGACTATAGGACGATAAGTTTGATTTCAAACGCAGCTAAAGTTGTTCTCAGGATCATCAGCAAAAGGATAGAGAGTAGGGCAGCGATTGCTTAGTGGATGATCAGATTGGGTTTAGGAAGGGGAGAGGTACGCGTGATGCCATTGCAGTAATGAGATTATTAATCGAGAGGAATATAGAACACAACCAGGAGGTATTTGCCTCTTTTGTAGATTTCGAAAAAGCGTTTGATAGACTGAATTGGGAAAAACTAAGGAGTATATTGCAGAAAAAGGAATAGCTTGGAGGGAAAGGAGGCTAATCCGCAACCTGTTCATGTCTCAGACTTCTCAGGTGCGGGTGGGAAACGGGGAGTGGTTGGGCAGTATTAGTAAGAGGTGTATGGCAGGGTTGCCCATTATCACCGATGCTGTTCAACCTGTATGTAGAGGAAATGATCAAAGAGGCATGGGAAGAACTGGAGGTACGAATGAAAGTGGGCGGGGAATTCGTAAAATCAGTTAGGTTTGCTGATGATCAAGCTTTAGTTTGTCAGTCAGCCAAGGGGTTGCAAGCATTGCTTAGTGAATTGGAAATTCAGGGCGACTGGTATGGGATGAGAATCAATATTAATAAAACAAAGGTTATGCGATTTTCTAGAAAGAAAAAGGCTAAGCTAAACATTAAAATAGGAGGGCAAAAACTAGAGCAGGTAGAACAGTTTACGTTGCGCTAGGCAAAGAGGCTTTCATAAAGAGGAGGGAGTTGATGAGAGGGACGTTGAGTAAGGGTTAAGAAAAGACTCGTAAAAACTTTGATATGGAGTACTTGGTAAGGTGGGCGAAGAGGGGTGTTTGTTGGGAGAAATCCTATGAAGGCAGGAAAAGTGGATGAAGGGGGTGCTGACCGGCAGTGGGAAGTTGAAGACTGTGATAGAGGGTAGAATGTTGGGCAAAAGAGGAAAGGGAAGGAATAGGATAGGGCTGTTGGACGGGATGAAGGGAGGAAGAAAGTCCTCGGAGCTGAAGAGGGACCTGATGTAGAGTAGGATGTTGTGTTTTGCTAGGGGTCACAAATTATTTAATTAGTACTTATGTCCATCCAAAAACCTACCGGTAGTTAACCTTAACCGGTAGATTACCTAAATAATAATAATATATATATTCAAACACGAAATACCGCCAAATGGCGAACAAATACTCATTTATATAGAAACAGATATAAGGAAAAGGGATAGGAACACACGTGAAGGACGAACACAGGAGAGGTGGGGAAGGCGGAATCAAGCGGATCACGAATGTAAAAATATTTCCTAGACCGGGATTTGAACTCCGGATCTTTCCACTTGACGGGCGGAGGCTCTTAACCACTTGAGCTATCCAGGAAACGTAATTTACACAGATCTGCGATGTACGTCTGTATATGTATATATATATGTACGTATATATATTCATATATTCATTCACATGTAAATAGATATAAGGAAAAGGGATAGGACCACGTATAAAGGACGAACACAGGAGAGGTAGGTAGGCGTAAACATGTGTAAAAATATTTCCTGAACCGGGACTTTCGACTTGCCGGGCCGATGCTCTGACCTTAGGGAGCTATTTCACCCACCGAACGAGAAATGGACGACATAAGAGGAAAAGACAGTAGGTAAGCAATCATATAACATCATAAAGGATAGGAACTGTGCATTTCATGGCACGCGTTGCCAGAAGAAAGAGACGAACCACATTGGCCAAATACATTAGCAGATCACAAGTGCCAAAGCATCCCCCCCCCCTCCCGACCGGCACTTCAACCGCGGATCTGTCGATTTGCTGGGCCGAGGTCTGCGCGATTCCGCCTTTTCCATCTTCTTCTGTTCGTGTTCCTATTCCTTTCGTGCCCATGTTCCCGGCTTCCGTTAGTGTTCACAGAGTGGAGCTGTTCGAAGTGGGTGTTCTCAGCCCTTCTTCGCATTCCGCTTGCTTCGGCCCCGCGACCGCGTCGTCCTCCCCCCTCGCCTCCTAATTCCCTTCCGCCCCTACTCGATTTCACTCTACTTTCCCATGCCCCCCCTCCCCCCTATCACCACCATCATCCGTGAGTAATCGCTGGAGATGTTCCAAGGCTTGCGTGTTAATGTCGCAGAGCTCGCTCATTCGGCGGCCGTCGTGTCCGCCGCCCTCAAACCGCGCTCCTGGACGCCGCCCCTCCTTCCCATTTCGTCGCTCTCACTCCGAGCGCCTCGACACCTGTTCTCGGGGTGTGACGCCGGCTGAAGAAATCGCCTTCGCGCTCGTGCGAGTCCAAGAACCTCTCGAGAAGCCGGGAGGAAGTGCGCGGATTGGAGTCGTTCGCTCCCTTCCGTGTAGTCTCGTCTTATTAGCCGTCGTTTCCGCTCTAGATGACCGTTATACGCGTCAGCCGGGCCACTTGAGGTTAACTCGGAAGATACTCGGCTTTTTTCAATCCAGGGAGAGTAAATCGTGTTATCTAATTGGCTTCTTTTGAAATCCGATCTCAGCGTTTAAATGTACCCTCGGACGGGGTATAGTTTTTGGTTAATGTTGAGGACGGGTTCAATGTTTAATTTCTATGTAATTATTTGAGCATTTTGAATAACTTAATTGTATTAAAAAAAACGAAGAGTAAATACCATGCGTCCGCTGATATATTAGGTGTGTGGGGTATATTTTTTAAAATTTGCGTTCGTTTCAATTTAACTTAACTTAGTGGAATCCATTTGAACGCTGCAAATTGCAAATAAATATGTTTTTGACGATTTAATGTGCGCCGATTTTGAGGCATCCATTATCCTTGTGATGTCCGGATTATTATATTAAACTTTCTTGGAAATTTAAATCATATATATGTAACACAAATAGAATAGCAACATTTGGAAGGACACTCACACGGTAAATTGTTAGAGCTTTCGGCCCTCTCAGGGGCCTTCTTCAAGTGAGTCTCACTTGAAGAAGGCCTCTGAGAGGGCCGAAAGCTCTAACAATTTACCGTGTGAGTGTCCTTCCAAATGTTGCTATTCTATTTGTGTTCTCTTGTGCCGTCCCATTATTGTGCCGCTCGTGTGAGTTTTTCCGTACAATCGTTATATATATATATATATATATATATATATATATATATATATATATATTTAGACTGGTTTAATTACCTTATTCTATGCATTATGTAAACCTGTTTCACTCTGGGAGCAAAGTCC